>NC_060174.1:87955131-88255131 GCF_021184085.1 Oncorhynchus gorbuscha
CCTTTGTGATCCGTTCCTGTTCCATCGGTTCCTTGTTTTGTATTCCATGCTGTAATTGCGTTTCGCCCTGTCCTGTCGTGTTTTTTGCCGTGATTGTGTATCACCCTGTCCTGTCGTGTTTTGTGCCTTCTTCAGACGCTGCGTGTGAGCAGGTGTCTCAGTTGACTACGGCCTGCGCCTACCCGAAGCGACCTGCAGTCTGTGGCCGCTTCTCCAGTTGTTTTCCCCTCTACTATCTAGAGGATTTCAGTTATTCGGTTTTGAGCATTAATAAACTCTGTTTCTGTTAAGTCGCGTTTGGGTCCTCCTTCACCTGCATAACAGAAGGAACCGATCAAAGAATGGACCCAGCGACTTCTGACGCTCGTTACACTGCCGTCGAGATCCAAGGAGCCATGCTCGGCAGACACGAGCAGGAATTGTCCGCTGCTCGCCAGGCCGTGGAAGACCTGGCTGCTCAGGTTTCCGACCTCTCTGGACAGTTCCAGAGTCTACGTCTCGTGCCACCTGTTACTTCCTGGCCTGCCGAGCCTCCAGAACCTAGGGTTAATAACCCACCTTGCTACTCCGGGCAGCCCACTGAATGCCGCTCCTTTCTCACGCAGTGTGAGATTGTGTTCTCTCTCCAACCCAACACATACTCTAGAGAGAGAGCTCGGGTTGCTTACGTCATCTCACTCCTCACTGGCCGGGCTCGAGAATGGGGCACAGCTATCTGGGAGGCAAGGGCTGTTTGCTCTAACGATTTCCAGAACTTTAAAGAGGAGATGATTCGGGTTTTTGACCGTTCAGTTTTTGGTGGGGAGGCTTCTAGGGCCCTGGCTTCCTTATGCCAAGGTGAACGGTCCATAACGGATTATTCCATTGAGTTTCGCACTCTTGCTGCCTCTAGTGAGTGGAACGAGCCGGCGCTGCTCGCTCGTTTTCTGGAGGGACTCCACGCTGTGGTTAAGGATGAGATTCTCTCCCGGGAGGTTCCTTCAGATGTGGACTCTTTGATTGCTCTCGCCATCCGCATAGAACGACGGGTAGATCTTCGTCACCGGGCTCGTGGAAGAGAGCTCGCATCAACGGTGTTTCCCTGCTCCGCATCGCAGCCATCTCCCCCTCTGGCTTTGAGACTGAGCCCATGCAGCTGGGAGGGATTCGCATCTCGAATAAGGAGAGGGAACGGAGGATCACCAACCGCCTGTGCCTCTATTGTGGAGTTGCTGGACATTTCGTTAATTCATGTCCAGTAAAGCCAGAGCTCATCTGTAAGCGGAGGGCTACAGGTGAGCGCAACTACTCAAGTCTCTCCATCAAAGTCCTGTACTACTTTGTCGGTCCACCTACGCTGGACCGGTTCGGGCGCTACATGTAGTGCCTTGATAGACTCTGGGGCTGAGGGTTGTTTCATGGACGAAGCATGGGTTCGGAAACATGACATTCCTTTCAGAGAGTTAGATAAGCCTACGCCCATGTTCGCCTTAGATGGTAGTCATCTTCCCAGTATCAGATTTGAGACACTACCTTTAACCCTCACAGTATCTGGTAACCACAGTGAGACTATTTCTTTTTGATTTTCCGTTCACCGTTTACACCTGTTGTTTTGGGTCATCCCTGGCTAGTATGTCATAATCCTTCTATTAATTGGTCTAGTAATTCTATCCTATCCTGGAACGTTTCTTGTCATGTGAAGTGTTTAATGTCTGCCATCCCTCCCGTTTCTTCTGTCCCTACTTCTCAGGAGGAACCTGGCGATTTGACAGGAGTGCCGGAGGAATATCATGATCTGCGCACGGTCTTCAGTCGGTCCCGAGCCAACTCCCTTCCTCCTCACCGGTCGTATGATTGTAGTATTGATCTCCTTCCGGGGACCACTCCTCCTCGAGGTAGACTATACTCTCTGTCGGCTCCCGAACGTAAGGCTCTCGAGGATTATTTGTCTGTGTCTCTTGACGCCGGTACCATAGTGCCTTCTTCCTCTCCGGCCGGGGCGGGGTTCTTTTTTGTTAAGAAGAAGGACGGTACTCTGCGCCCCTGCGTGGATTATCGAGGGCTGAATGACATAACGGTTAAGAATCGTTATCCGCTTCCCTTATGTCATCAGCCTTCGAGATTCTGCAGGGAGCCAGGTGCTTTACTAAGTTGGACCTTCGTAACGCTTACCATCTCGTGCGCATCAGAGAGGGGGACGAGTGGAAAACGGCGTTTAATACTCCGTTAGGGCATTTTGAGTACCGGGTTCTGCCGTTCGGTCTCGCCAATGCGCCAGCTGTTTTTCAGGCATTAGTTAATGATGTTCTGAGAGACATGCTGAACATTTTCGTTTTTGTCTATCTTGACGATATCCTGATTTTTTCTCCGTCACTCGAGATTCATGTTCAGCACGTTCGACGTGTTCTACAGCGCCTTTTAGAGAATTGTCTCTATGTAAAGGCTGAGAAGTGCTCTTTTCATGTCTCCTCCGTTACTTTTCTCGGTTCCGTTATTTCCGCTGAAGGCATTCAGATGGATTCCGCTAAGGTCCAAGCTGTCAGTGATTGGCCCGTTCCAAGGTCACGTGTCGAGTTGCAGCGCTTTTTAGGTTTCGCTAATTTCTATCGGCGTTTCATTCGTAATTTCGGTCAAGTTGCTGCCCCTCTCACAGCTCTTACTTCTGTCAAGACGTGTTTTAAGTGGTCCGGTTCCGCCCAGGGAGCTTTTGATCTTCTAAAAGAACGTTTTACGTCCGCTCCTATCCTCGTTACTCCTGACGTCACTAGACAATTCATTGTCGAGGTTGACGCTTCAGAGGTAGGCGTGGGAGCCATTCTATCCCAGCGCTTCCAGTCTGACGATAAGGTTCATCCTTGCGCTTATTTTTCTCATCGCCTGTCGCCATCTGAGCGCAACTATGATGTGGGTAACCGTGAACTGCTCGCCATCCGCTTAGCCCTAGGCGAATGGCGACAGTGGTTGGAGGGGGCGACTGTTCCTTTGTCGTTTGGACAGACCATAAGAACCTTGAGTACATCCGTTCTGCCAAACGACTTAATGCCCGTCAAGCTCGTTGGGCGTTGTTTTTCGCTTCGTTTCGAGTTTGTGATTTCTTACCGTCCGGGTAGCAAGAACACCAAGCCTGATGCCTTATCCCGTCTGTTTAGTTCTTCTGTGGCTTCTACTGATCCCGAGGGGATTCTTCCTTATGGGCGTGTTGTCGGGTTAACAGTCTGGGGAATTGAAAGACAGGTTAAGCAAGCACTCACGCACACTGCGTCGCGCTTGTCCTAGTAACCTCCTTTTTCGTTCCTGTTTCCACTCGTCTGGCTGTTCTTCAGTGGGCTCACTCTGCCAAGTTAGCGGGTCATCCCGGTGTTCGAGGCACTCTTGCGTCTATTCGCCAGCGCTTTTGGTGGCCGACTCAGGAGCGTGACACGCGCCGCTTCGTGGCTGCCTGTTCGGACTGCGCGCAGACTAAGTCGGGTAACTCTCCTCCTGCCGGTCGTCTCAGACCGCTCCCCATTCCTTCTCGACCATGGTCTCACATTGCCTTAGACTTCATTACCGGTCTGCCTTTGTCTGCGGGGAAGACTGTGATTCTGACGGTTGTCGATAGGTTCTCTAAGGCGGCACATTTCATTCCCCTCGCTAAACTTCCTTCCGCTAAGGAGACGGCACAAATCATTATTGAGAATGTATTCAGAATTCATGGCCTCCCGTTAGACGCCGTTTCAGACAGAGGTCCGCAATTCACGTCACAGTTTTGGAGGGAGTTCTGTCGCTTGATTGGTGCGTCCGTCAGTCTCTCTTCCGGGTTTCATCCCCAGTCTAACGGTCAAGCAGAGAGGGCCAATCAGACGATTGGTCGCATACTACGCAGCCTTTCTTTCAGGAACCCTGCGTCTTGGGCAGAACAGCTCCCCTGGGCAGAATACGCTCACAATTCGCTTCCTTCGTCTGCTACCGGGTTATCTCCGTTTCAGAGTAGTCTGGGTTACCAGCCTCCTCTGTTCTCATCCCAGCTTGCCGAGTCCAGCGTTCCTCCGCCTCAAGCGTTTGTCCAACGTTGTGAGCGCACCTGGAGGAGGGTGAGGTCTGCACTTTGTCGTTACAGGGCACAGACGGTGAGAGCCGCCAATAAACGCAGGATTAAGAGTCCAAGGTATTGTTGCGGCCAGAGAGTGTGGCTTTCCACTCGCAACCTTCCTCTTGCGACAGCTTCTCGTAAGTTGACTCCGCGGTTCATTGGTCCGTTCCGTGTCTCCCAGGTCGTCAATCCAGTCGCTGTGCGACTGCTTCTTCCGCGACATCTTCGTCGCGTCCATCCTGTCTTCCATGTCTCCTGTGTTAAGCCCTTTCTTCGCACCCCCGTTCGTCTTCCCTCCCCCCCTCCCGTCCTTGTCGAGAGCGCACCTATTTACAAGGTACATAAAATTATGGACATGCGTTCGGGACGGGGTCACCAATACCTAGTGGATTGGGAGGGTTACGGTCCTGAGGAGAGGAGTTGGGTTCCGTCTCGGGACGTGCTGGACCGTTCGCTCATCGATGATTTCCTCCGTTGCCGCCAGGATTCCTCCTCGAGTGCGCCAGGAGGCGCTCGGTGAGTGGGGGGTACTGTCATGTTTGTCATTTATTGTCATGTCTTGTCCCTGTGCTCCCCATGCTATTCGTTTCCCTCTGCTGGTCTTGTTTGGTTCTATCCCTCTCTCTCCCCTCCCCTTTCACTCTCTCGCTCTCTCTTCTCTCTGTCGTTCCGTTCCTGCTCCCAGCTGTTCCTATTCCCTAATCATCATTTAGTCTTCCCACACCTGTTCCCGATCCTTTCCCCTGATTAGACTCCCTATTTATTCCTTTGTGATCCGTTCCTGTTCCATCGGTTCCTTGTTTTGTATTCCATGCTGTAATTGCGTTTCGCCCTGTCCTGTCGTGTTTTTGCCGTGATTGTGTATCACCCTGTCCTGTCGTGTTTTGTGCCTTCTTCAGACGCTGCGTGTGAGCAGGTGTCTCAGTTGACTACGGCCTGCGCCTACCCGGCTTTCACCTGCAGTCTGTGGCCGCTTCTCCAGTTGTTTTCCCCTCTACTATCTAGAGGATTTCAGTTATTCGGTTTTGAGCATTAATAAACTCTGTTTCTGTTAAGTCGCGTTTGGGTCCTCCTTCACCTGCATAACATTGGGCTTGTGTTTGAGATATTGTTTATGAGACCTGTGTTCATTTTCTGTAATGCTTGCTACAAGAAGTTGATCACTATTAGTTGATGTCCATTGTGCATGGTTCTGGTTAAATTTGTAACAAAAATATAATTTTCAAAGACTTGAAAGACAGATCAGTGATTATTGCAAAAAAGCAGGTTAAACTGTCATTTTGAGTTTGTTCTTGTCACAAGGCTTACTACCTACCTCATCCCCATATAATTGTTATTTTTATTTATTATTTTGCTCTTTTGCACACCAGTATTTCTACTGGCACATCTGCACATCTATCCCTCCAGTGTTAATTTGCTAAATTGTAATTACTTCGCTACTATGGCCTATTTATTGCCTTACCTCCTTACTCCATTTGCACACACTGTATATAGATTTTTCTATTGTTATTTACCATTATTTTGTTTATCCCATGTGTAACTCTGTGGTGTTGTTTTTTGACGCGCTGCTTTGCTTTATTTTGGCCAGGTCACAGTTGTAAATGAGAACTTGTTCTCAATTGGCCTACCTGGTTAAATACCTGGTTAGATAAAGGTGAAATAAAAAAAATACGGAAAGTTATAGTGACTGTTGTGGCTAACAAAACGGCCATGTCATTTTTCATAATTCTCAGGTGGGTTGTCATTAATTGAAAAATGAAGTAGTCAATGGAGCCATTTCACCTCTATGACGTAAAGTTGTTGTTGTATCTGCAACGATTCCTCAACCACCATTTAATTTTATTTATTTAACTAGGCAAGTCAGTAAGAACAAATCATTATTTACAATGATGGCCTAGGAACAGTGGGTAAACTGCCTTGTTCAGGGGCAGAACAACAGATTTTTACCTTATCAGCTCGGGAATTTGATCTAAAAACCTAGATCTAATCTATCAAACCTAATCTATCAATCTATCTATGCATTCTTGTTTGTTGAATCAGATGGTCATCGCTGATTTAAGTGACATAGTTACAAAAAACTTTTTACAAGTATTTTTTTCTGTCTAACCACAAACCACACAGTTTTCTAAGCTTAAATTGAGAGAATCATTAATCAAAATGTCACGCTCAGAGCCTGTTACTCTTAACACACAGTACAGGTTGGTTCTACTCACTGATCAGCTAGGTTTGACATGATGGATTGCTATGATCAGGGGATCAAATTGGCTGTGAAAAGGAGGCTTCAGTTTATTAGCTGTTGATTAAGTGAATGCATCCTGTTGTATTTAGTATTGATATAGTCTGTCAAAATATCATATTCTCTCTAAAGTACACAGCTTTAAATCAAGTAAAATCCATCCACATTACAGACAAAAATACCCACAACATTAGAGAGAACTGGAAATGAAGAGTATCGAGATGTTTAGATGCACTTGTAATAAACATTATTTTGATTTGAATGGTAGAATTGACAGCTACGAATTGTTACAGAGGCAGTTTAATAAGACAGACAACTCAACTCTGTCAGCACAGATCCAACACCTTGTATTACAATAAGTTGGAAGTAAACATATAATCTCATATTCTTTATAAGGCATTAGCCTGTCTCAGTGGGTAGTTTTGCTATCGCTGACTTCTAAATAAAATGTTATCTCAGCAGTAGAGTCTACATTAGTCTCAGCAGGACAGTATCAGTCTCATGAAGCTGTCCTAATATGGACATCGTGTGAACTAGCTACAGTGGGGCAAAAAAGTATTTAGTCAGCCACCAATTGTGCAAGTTCTCCCACTTAAAAAGATGAGAGAGGCCGGTAATTTTAATCATAGGTACACTTCAACTATGACACACAAAATGAGGGGAAAAAATCCCGAAAATCACATTGTAGGATTTTTTATGAATTTATTTGCAAATTCTGGTGGAAAATAAGTATTTGGTCACCTACAAACAAGCAAGATTTCTGCCTCTCACAGACCTGTAACTTCTTCTTTAAGAGGCTCCTCTGTCCTCCACTCGTTACCTGTATTAATGGCACCTGTTTGAACTTGTTATCAGTATAAAAGACACCTGTCCACAACCTCAAACAGTCACACTCCAAACTCCACTATGGCCAAGACCAAAGAGCTGTCAAAGGACAACAGAAACAAAATTGTAGACCTGCACCAGGCTGGAAAGACTGAATCTGCAATAGGTAAGCAGCTTGGTTTGAAGAAATCAACTGTGGGACCAATTATTAGGAAATGGAAGACATACAAGACCACTGATAATCTCCCTCGATCTGGGGCTCCACGCAAGATCTCACCCTGTGGGGTCAAAATTATCACAAGAACGGTGAGTAAAAATCCCAGAACCACATGGGGGGACCTAGTGAATGACCTGCAGAGTGCTGGGACCAAAGTAACAAAGCCTACCATCAATAACACACTACGCCGCCAGGGACTCAAATCCTGCAGTGCCAGACTTGTCCCCCTGCTTAAGCCAGTACATGTCCAGGCCCGTCTGAAGTTTGCTCGAGAGCTTCAAATGAAACCAAAATATAACTTTTTGGTAAAAACTCAACTTGTCGTGTTTGTAGGACAAAGAATGCTGAGTTGCATCCAAAGAACACCACACCTACTGTGAAGCATGGGGTTGGAAACATCATGCTTTGGGGCTGTTTTTCTGCAAAGGGACCAGGACGACTGATCCATGTAAAGGAAAGAATGAATGGGGCCATGTATCGTGAGATTTTGAGTGAAAACCTCCTTCCATTGAAGATGAAACGTGGCTGGGTCTTTCAGCATGACAATGATCCCAAACACACCGCCCAGGCAACGAAGGAGTGGCTTCGTAAGAAGCATTTCAAGGTCCTGGAGTGGCCTAGCCAGTCTCCAGATCTCAACCCCATAGAGAATCTTTGGAGGGAGTTGAGTCCGTGTTGCACAGCAACAGCCCCAAACATCACTGCTCTAGAGGAGATCTGCATGGAAGAATGGGCCAAAATACCAGCAACAGTGTATGAAAACCTTGTGAAGACCTACAGAAAACGTTTGACCTCTGTCATTGCCAACAAATGGTATATAACCATAATTTGCAAATAAATTCATTAAAAATCCCACAATGTGATTTTCTGGATTTTTTTCTCATTTTGTCTGTCATAGTTGAAGTGTACCTATGATGAAAATTATACAGGCCTCTCTCATCATTTTAAGTGGGAGAACTTGCACAATTGGTGGCTGACTAAATACTTTTTTGCCCCACTGTATGTGGTTAAGATGCTGTGATGCATGCTTGCCTTTCCTCTGGGAATGCTGTAATGTCTCAGCTCTACTTGGAAGGGCCGACCAGCTAAGAGATGTGTTCATCTCAATGGGTTACTGTGTAAGACTTTACACACACTCCAAACTCTGCACACACACTTGGATGGCAATATCGACAAAGAGGAAGGACGCATCATTCAGTACTAATGGTGATGTTGATACTGTAAGGACATTGTCCACCATTGACAAACATTCTTAGAGAGTACAGTCCATTTATTTATTATTTGTGTTTCAGACTAGAGAAAAGGCCTATTGCATCATAGCTCGATGAGTGTTACAGTTTAGATGTCTGGCTTAGTGCTTGACAATAATGTAAAGTGGTACCAGTGAATGCCCCAACTATCAGAATGAATGTGATAATGCATCGTCATTCAATGGAGAATTGATTGAGATAAAACTCGACTGTTGTTCTATCAACCGAACAACTGAGAGGAAAGGCACGGAGAGAATAGGTGTAGCTCACTGCTGTGCTACTGTTGTAGGCCCAATAGACAGATACAATACTTCTGTACACAAAAGTTTAACAAAGCCACCATCAGAAAAATGACGTGGGATCACAGAATACTGAAGTGATAATGCCAGAGAGACCCTATTTAATATAATACTAGAATGCCAGACAATGTGTATAGCAAAATCACACAGAGACAGACAAACACACACGTGTGGGCACACACATACACTTTCTCTTTGAAAAAATATTGACTTTGGCTTATGCAGTGCCAAATATGTTTTTCCCAAGATAATCATAAAGCATATACTTCAGTTCTGTTTCGATGACTTCAATGACATAGCAGTCCTTTTCACACTGTACCCAGTTTCAATCCAGAGTGAACACAAGGTCTATCGTGCACATGTTAATGCACTGTATTATTTTGTACTACTGTGTGTTGTGATGAAGTGAAACACTCATCTTACTTAGCAGGCTGTGAGATAATGGTATAATGCCTGGGTTATTATTTTCTCCAGTTATCCATTGTATGACAAATGGCACTGCAAATGTTAATGGAATTGTGCACTGCTGGAAATGCTAGTGAAAGCAGCCTTTTCTTGTTTTGAATCTCTCCTCAAAGAGAAATGGTGAAATGGCTATGTCCAACACGTCACATGCCCTGATGTTGCCTGACCTTGCCTCAAGTGTCAAGCGCCCCTGACAAAATACATCTACAATTACTCATTTAATATTTAGTATTTATTAGGATCTCCATTAGCTGCTGCCAAGGCAGAATCTACTCTTCCTAGGGTCCAAACAGGATTAAAACAATTACACACATTTGTCCACTCATCCTTGCAAGGTCCAAGGATTATAGAGGGCTGGGGCAGAAATGCTGGAGTGAGTGCCAGGCACACTAGCTCAATGCCAAGCCCCATATGCCACTGTGTACACCCTGTGCCCTTCAAAAGGACCTCACTTTGTTGAGCCCCAGCCTTTTGTTGCTGGTTGGAGGAAAGGCATGGAGGATGCAGGGCTTTCATCCCTGACCGGGGATCCATATGACAGGAGGCATAACTAGAGTATGTATAGTATTCACACTCTTAGTGCATGCTAATGTTCTGCTATTCAAGCCCCCAAAATGTATTGTTTTTTTTATCACGAGTCTATTTTTGTTCACACTTCATTTGAACACTCTCTTTATAATCGTAATAACATTTCTAATACCTTGTGAGCTTTGCATTACATGCACAACATAAGCACTAATAAATCTCATAAGCTTAGTTACAGGTCCATACTGCTGGTAACTGTAGCTGGATTAATGGGGTGGTGATGATGTGATGGAGGTACAGACTGAGAAGGCAATATGCCTGAAAGGATGGAGGAGCATTCAAGAGCTCCACTCAGACACGCTATCATTCTGCCTCACGGGGCCCAGTGGAGCCACTTCAGGTCCTCAGTACTCTCTCTCTTCCTCCCTCTCTCTATCACTCTTTTTTACCCCCTCCCTCTCTCTCTTGCTTTACTTCTCAAGAAAAACCTTATCAACCCACCTGCCAAAACGCAATTGTGAATTTTCCTGCAGTTGTGATAGCTTAATCTTCCTTTTCCTTTGGAAAATAATTGTTCATCATTGCCAAGCATTACTCATGTTATCTGCCTTATGTTGTTCAGTGTCCTTAGATGTTAGTAAATGGTTGAAAACATACATTTTAGATATGAGTGCATAATCAATATGCTCTCTCGTATTAAAGCAACTATCGCCAATCTAAAGATGACTTCATATCATAAAAGGGGTTTGGTTCTTTCACATACTTGCAAATGCATGTTTAAAATCAATTATCACAACCAGCAAAAATTAGGAATGTAATTATCATCCATGACATCCAGACATAATTGCATCTGATTTTATTTACCACATGGTATGTATCTAACTGGAGAAAATCAGTACCTTCAAGAGATGAAGCATTTGAAATGCTTCTCTTTGTGTGTGTGTGTGTGTGTAATTCTGTTGATTATATGCTCAGACTAATGTCCAACAGTTGACATTGTTTCCAGATAGAATGACATGCAGTGGGGAGCTCATAAGAAAACACTCCCGCTGTAGAAAATGTCATTATTTAAAGTGGAGGAATTTTTAGTTTTGTTCAAACAGCAATCTTGACATCTGCTGCCTGTAGCATTATTCAAGGGCAGTGGGAACGAGGCCAGCTCAAGAAGAAGTGAGTGATTTGCCATTAGAATAAACAGAACAACAGTTTCCAGGTTAGACGTGCAAACAACTGGCAAATAGATGGGAACAAATCTGTCAACGCTACATAGATCATTTCTTGAACAAGGATTTGAATTAGGAGGATTTAAATGAACAAGTCCTGAATAGAAGTTGAATACTGTTATTTCACTCGGTCTTCTTTGGGATTCTAAATATGGCAGAGACAAACACATCCATTTCGAAGTTATGATTTAGTTCAGCTATGATGAAATCCATGATTAACTCATTAGTGAGCCGTTACCAAGGCATTGTCAGGCTCTCTCGTGATAGTGATCGATCAGAGCTACATCCCTGATTATAATGGGTCATATTTATTAGTGTTAAATGGCTACCCAATATGCTCTCTTTGACTGGAAATGCATTGATATTGAGTAGTTGTGGGACGTTTTATCTTAGACCTTTGCATACTATATGTTTATGGTTGTAGAGCTAGCTTCACTATCAGACCCAGGATGCAATATAGACTTGAGAGTGCTGATAATAAGACTAGACTAACATGCTAACACCAGAGACTGAGTGCCAGTCTCTTTCCCAGATGAGGGCAGAAGGGTTACATTGTTGACACTAGTGGTGCGCGGGCCAGCTGTTTGTTGACCTGCATCGGCTCTCAATTTCAAATAACCAATTGGCAACCATCCAACTACATGTGATAAAGTGAAAATCTGAGGACCACATCCGACGCTAACACTAATATAGAAAAACGATGTAGGCTACAGATGTTTTGTTGTTGCCTCATTTATTTGTAAATGAACTTATCTATAATTAGAAACACACAGCTTCTCTTCTGTCATTATATGTTGCCTTAAAATACTAAATGAACCCTTGCTCACCAGAATAATGACATAAATCGACAGAATAAAACCTTTAATCTAGTTGACATTGGTAAAGTTCTCATTGATCTCAGCTTCTTTTGTTGAGCAAAGATGTTTGGGACCTGGGGAGAAAATACAATCCACATTTTTGTATTAATTTTTTTATCTGTGCAAATTTCCGTTTGAAATGAAATAGAAAGCTGTGAAATCGACCCAACATGTTTTCGGCTTGAAGTAATATTTTATGTGGTTGAAATACTGTCAGCTTTAATGGTGCTGATAAAGATATCACCTCTACAGACAGGTTGTCTAACTGCGCATTCGCATTATGAAATCATATTTCTCCACTCCTGTTACCAAGTCAAAATTTTGTCAAAATTTGGTGTATAGTTTTACTGCAAGAAATACAATTCTACAATAGTTAACATTAAGGCTATGTAAGAGTTTATAGACCTACAGTCAGTGTCAGTAGGCTATTGTTCCCTTGAAGAAAAACATTAAAGAAAAACAGTCAATTGAAATAAATGCATTAGGCCCTAATCTATGGAGTTCACAGGACTGGGAATACAGATATGCATATGTTGGTCACAGACACCTTTTAAAAAAAGGAGTGGATCAGTATCTGGTGTGACCACCATTTGCCTCATGCAGCATGACACATCTCTTTCGCATAGAGTTGATCAGACTGTTGATTGTGGCCTGTGGAATGTTGTCCCACTCTTCAATAGCTGTGCGGAGTTGCTGGATAATGGCAGGATCTGCAACACATTGTCGTACATGTCGATCCAGAGCATCCAAAGCAGGCTCAATGGGTGACATGTCTGGTGAATATACAGGCCGTGGAAGAACTGAACATTTTTCAGCTTCCAGGAATTGTGGACAGATCCTTGCGAAGTGGGGCAGTGCATTATCATGCTGAACAAGTGATGGCGGCGGATGAATGGCACGACAATGGGCGTCATGGTATCTTTGTGCAATCAAATTGCCATCAATAAAATGCAATTGTGTTCGTTGTCTATAGCTTATGCCTGCCCATACTGTACCATAACCACCATGGGGCTCTCTGTTCACAATGTTGACATCAGCAAACCGCTCGATTGATGCCACACAGGCTGTCTGTCATCTGCCCGGTACAGTTGAAAGCGGGATGCATCTGTGAAGAGCACCCTTCTCCAGTATGCCAGTGGCCATCGAAGGTGAGCATTTTCCCACTGAAGTCGGTTACGATTCCGAATTGCACTTAGGTCAAGACCCTGGTGAGGACGACGAGCACTCAGAGCAGCTTCCCTGTGACGGCTTCTGACAGCAGAAATGCAAACAAACAGAATCATCAGCTGTCTCAGACAGTCTCAGACCATTCCACAGGTGAAGAAGCTGGATGTTGAGATCTTGGGCTGGCATGGTTACACGCCAGCCCATGGTGCTTGCCTACGGAGCTGTGAGGGGAACGGCACCTCAGTACCTCCAGGCTCTGATCAGGCCCTACACCCAAACAAGGGCACTGCGTTCATCCACCTCTGGCCTGCTCGCCTCCCTACCACTGAGGAAGTACAGTTCCCGCTCAGCCCAGTCAAAACTGTTCGCTGCTCTGGCCCCCCAATGGTGGAACAAACTCCCTCACGACGCCAGGACAGCGAAGTCAATCACCACCTTCCGGAGACACCTGAAACCCCACCTCTTTAAAGAATACCTAGGATAGGATAAAGTAATCCTTCTCACCCCCCCCCTTAAAAGATTTAGATGCACTATTGTAAAGTGGCTGTTCCACTGGATGTCATAAGGTGAATGCACCAATTTGTATGTCGCTCTGGATAAGAGCGTCTGCTAAATGACTTAAATGTAAATGTAATGGTCTGCACATGTGAGGCCAGTTGGACGTACTTCCAAATTCTCTAAAACAACGTTGGAGGTGGCCTATGTTCAAGAAATTAACATTAAATTCTCTGCCAACAACTCTGGTGGACAATCCTGCAGCCTGTATGCAAATTACACACTCCCTCAGAACTTGAGACATCCGTTGCATTGTGTTGTGCGACAAAACTGCACATTTTAGAGTGGCCCTTTATTGTCCCAAGCATAAGATGCACCTGTGTAATGATCATGCTGTTTAATCAGATTCTTGATATGCCACACCTGTCAGGTGGATGTATTATATTATTTCAGCTCATGAAACATTTTACATGTTGTCTTTATATTTTTGTTCAGTATAAGTTAGATGACTGAAATGCTCTGATTACGAGTTATATTCTTCCCTTTGAAAAATATGATAGTTAGTTAGTTTGCTAGTTTGTTTTTTTGGTCATGTATTTACCACTGTAGTCTTCCAGCCTGGTACAAAATGCTGAATTACAGTACTTAAAAACAAAACATAATGCACCCTGTCTTCACAATCATACTAAATAAACCTCCTTGTTAGCAAGTGTTTTGATATTCTACACAACCAGTGGATCTGGTTGTTCTAAATCGTCCTTACAGTTGTAGAAGACTATTATTCAAGATTGGATAAAGGTCGTTATGGGATGATCCATCATCTTTACCTGGAGCCTTAAGAATAGTATCATTTTTATTATATGAATCACAATTAAATGCACCAAGGCATAGATATGAGAAAAGAGCAATATAGCGAGTTCCTTGTGGATGAATTTTGTTCATGCATGAATGACCTTATGGTGGTGTAGTGTATGAAAAGATAGAAAGGTCAGAGATGTCATCGCTTGCTGGGTTGAAGAGAAATGTGAAGGAAAATAACTTTGTTTTAGAACTTGCCTCATGCAGAGAGGGCGGGGGTGAGAGAAAAGAAGAGAGAAAATGAGGAAGAGATTCAGTGGAGTGTAAGGAAACTAAAAGGCATCACACATTACACTGTCATTCTTATGGCTGTCAGTTGACTTCTACCATTGTATGATAAAAATTAGATGAAAGGTGACATAACTTTCTTTTACTGAGATTTGAATTCCAGACATTGTCCCCTCATTGTACAAATTATCAGTTGCCACATAATGTTCTGTTCAAGTGTGTGAGAAATAATAAATAATAATTGTAAGAACACACTAAGAAAGCAATTGTTGTTCAGAAACTATAGTAAAGTAGTAGGTGATAATTGACCAAAACATCATGCACTAACAACATTTAAGCCTCCAGAAACAAGGCAGCATGCTTTGAAAGATATTCAGCTATTATATTTTATTTGTGCATATTTTACATTTGCTTCATCAGGACTTTCAGTGTGTAACCAAAGTGTTTTGATTGATCTGTTAAAATAATCATGTTTTTTTTCTTCATTTAGTGTACCAATCAAGTCTCGAACAGATGCCATTGTAATTGTAGTACGATGGTGGCATGTGGATACAGTGATTTATATGTGATAGTTTGATATTCCAAATATCTAAACATCATTGCCTGACTTAATAAAGAAATGCCAATATTCACATGGGGCCAATTCCAACTTAGGAATTTACGTCTATCCACTTCTCAGTATTTGGTATTGAGACTTAGTTTATTCAGTTGTGTAAAGCTCTCTGCTGGTGTTGCTACCATGTGCACTCTGAATACATTTCATTCAACTGCTGAAAGCCTCCCACTTGCAGGTCAACTGATTTTTGTGAAGTCTTCATTCAATAGGGGTTTTCAGTACATTTATGTCTAGCCATCCCTTTAAATACAGTGGAACATTTTATTTTGAATTTTGTCGATAGACTCAATAGAATATATCGAGAGAACGGGTTCAAAATATTAGGGATCTGTGAAAGAAAGCCATCGAATATATACATATTCATCTCCATTTCAGCACCGATTGGTAGATTTAAACAATACTGTCATCTTGTAGATTATTGAAGTTTATGAATGTATTTGTGAATCATAAAACACAGGATTGGTGAGCCTTGACGCACTAATGAAATAACTTTGAAAATTGCCACATTCAGTTCTTTAACACATGGTATTGTTGGAAGAATAGTTTACATATCAGTATAATAGGGAGAATAGTGTACAATAGTAGGCTATACCCTCATCTATTGCCTGCACTAACCATGGAACTGTGTGATGACACGGCCAAGTATTAGCCACTATCAATACTTTATTGGGAACAGGAACGATGGTGGCCCTCTTGAAGCATGTGGGAACAACAGACTGGGATAGGGATTGATTGAATATGTCCGTAAACACACCAGCTAGCTGGTCTGCGCATGCTCTGAGAGCGCGGCTGGGGATGCCGTCTGGGCCTGCAGCCTTGCGAGGGTTGACACGTTTAATGTCGGCTGCAGTGAAGGAGAGTCCGCATGTTTTGGTTGCGGGCCGTGTCAGTGGCACTGTATTGTCAAAAAAGTTGTTTAGTCTGCCTGGGAGCAAGACATCCTGGTCTGTGACGGGGCTGGTTTTCTTTTTGTAATCCGTGATTGACTGTAGACCCTGCCACATACCTCTTGTGTCTGAGCCGTTGAATTGAGATTCTACTTTGTCTCTATACTGACGCTTAGCTTGTTTTGCCATGCGGAGGGAATAGCTACACTGTTTGTATTCGGTCATGCTTCCAGTCACCTTGCCCTGATTAAAAGCAGTGGTTTGCGCATTCAGTTTCACGCGAATGCTGCCATCAATCCACGGTTTCTGGTTTGGGAATGTTTTAATCGTTGCTATGGGAATCTTCAACGCACGTTCTAATGAACTCGCTCACCGAATCAGCGTATTCGTCAATGTTGTTGTTTGATGCAATACGAAACATATCCCAGTCCACGTGATGGAAGCAGTCTTGGAGTGTGGAATCAGAGGGAGCTTCTTGTTTTAGTTTCTGTCTGTAGGCAGGGATCAACAAAATGGAGTCGTGGTCAGCTTTTCCGAAAGGAGAGCAGGGCCTTATATGCGTCGCGGAAGTTAGAATAGCAATGATCCAAGGTTTTTCCAGCCCTGGTTGCGCAATCGATATGCTGATACAATTTAGGGAGTCTTGTTTTCAGATTAGCCTTGTTAAAATCCCCAGCTACAATGTTACTGGATGAATACAGATCAAATGAATGTCGGAGAGACAGACCGCAAGATTTATACAAATCTCGGCTGTTAAAAGCTAAATGTTAGACTAAAGCAAATGTGAGATGATGTCTAGTGGAGATAAAGTTTATAAATTACCTGGCTGGGCTGATGAGACAGTTGATTGAACAGTCAGATGGAACAGAGAAATAGGCATTTTAATGCCATAGATTGTGCTGGTGGTAACTTGTGGAATAGACACCAATCAGACACCAATTTCAACCAATCAGCATTCAGGATTTGAATGAACAATGTATAACTTAATTTATTAGATCTCCGCCCCCCAAAAATAGAGAGAGAATAACATGCTATTCTCATGCTTAAATTCAGAATATGCATAGAGAGAATACGCATAGAGAGAAAAGTGAATAAAAAAGGTTGGAATTCCCCCTGAACTTGTGGCATATTCCGTACCAAACAAACTTCTCTTCACATCTATAAAATACCAACAACTGGGAACATAATGGCAGTATGGGTATAACAGTCTGAAAACAGGACAGCAGCGCTCCGCCTCTTACTATTTATTGATGAAACAACAATTTCACAGAGAGCCACCCCTTACATCAAGGAGAACGCTCCCATCTTGGCCGACAGACAATCCTGTTAGGAATGTAAAACCTGCCTGGTGTACAAGGCATCACACAAGCAAGGTTATTCAAGGACACTATCTAGACTGGGCTATAAGAACTATTACACAATGCATCAACTAACGAACAGAACAGCCATGTAGGTGGGCCTAAAATAATCTAAATTAGCAGTATATTCAATGGGATTTTAATTAATCAAGTGTTCTTGTATCACTATTCCAGTCATGGTTGATTTAGTCTCTGAACTACCGAAACACAAACATTATTTGCCCTTTTGTGTATTTTTAAAAAATTACTTGTTTTTGGCATTGTTCTCAATATTCTAGCATTGGGGGAAGTAGCATTTTTGCCAAATCAGCTGGCTGTTTGTGTTTTCAGCTGTCAGATTGCATTTGGTGTGGTATAACTTCTGGGGTTGCTTTCACAGACCGTGCGCAAAGAGGCTCTGTGATTGGTGGAGCCGGCTGTTCTCCAGGGCTGTTATGTCATCCCTGTTAAAAGGAACATTTTCAATTGGGCAATGTCATAGTTGGGGGTTGGGTGTAAGAGACCTTTCTGGGTTGTTGTCATGGTGTGTCCTGCCTCCACGACAACGCCGACTCACACTGGTGCACAAGCAAGTATTACACCATTATGTATGGACATGCACCGTTAACTAGATTGAATTTGCCATGGATTTGGAATTCACGCTATGTTGTGGCTCTTCACAAAATATATTAAATTTCAATTTGTGGAACATTTGGTCAGTGGTGACCTGTCATTTTGAACATTTTGAACTCCACCTGCCTGTTTTGCATGTTATCATTAGTTGGCAAACAATGTAAAACTTTGAGTTAATAAAGCTGCATACATTTGCTTTCTTGAGTAAGGCAGCTCCAAAATGCAGGTGTTTCAGTCTAGCTCAGTGCTTTCTGTGGTGGTGGGACAGTCAGTGTAAAATACGGAGCGTAGGAGGTTGGTAATGTTCTCTAGTTGCGCCATGATCGGCTCAGTGTTTTGTCACTCATGGGGACACTACGTCACCAGAAAATCTATGGGGAGAACTCAAACATTCAAGTCCCGTAGCTTTGATTGGACTGACCATGTCAACATTATACTTTCAAAATCTTAGCTTGCTAGTTAGCAGTAATCATCATGAATCAAGTCGACAATCTACTGGAAAATCATTTTCAATCCTTGTTATATGAAGTGAAATTATGATAAATTATAGATAAAATGTACCGGTGCTCATCGGCCATTGGACATAAACATTATACAACAAGTTGGAAATCGCAAATTCCACAATGAGTGGTTTGGAAGGAATCCGTGGCTAACTGCAAGCATTGTAAAGCAATCACTAGTCTGCTATTCAGTGGAGTGGGTGTGTGGTCCAAGTCTGGGTTTAAGTTTTTTTTCCAAGCTTAAAAGGACAAACATTCAACATTGGCCATACTGTCAATCCAGCATGACTTCTGCCGTGTTCAAAACAACTGGAAACACAGAACTGGGAAATCTCAGACTTCAGTGAGGTCAAGAAACAAGTTCTGACAGGCGAAATAAGCTTTGAACGGTCATCCAACTCGGAAATCCAAGTTGGGAACTCTGGCCTCTTTTTAGAGTTAGAGTTTTTTTCCTGAGTTCGAAGTTGTGTTGAAAGCACCATAATATCCAGAGAATGCCAGACTTTGATGACACAATTTGCCCACGAAGGACCGCCGCGCCAACTTCCTGTTTAAGTGAGCACAGCACAACAAGGTAGGTAAAAAAAGGTGTATGCTGCTGCATAAATTATGTGATGTGCCAGGTAGATATGTATACTGTAGCTAAGAAAGTTGTGTAGTAAGCTGTTAATAGGCCACGTGCCTCACCCTAATCATATGGTCCCTTTTTCCCTCATAAATTAGCCTACTGTTCTGACTTGGTGGTGCACATGTAGCCTATAGCCTGTTTTGGAGAAATATCATCATCAAATATTGTAAGAGCTTTTATTGTCTGCTTATATGCCCCCTTTATTTATCATATGGTTCTGACTTGGTGTACAGGGAGAATACTGTAAGATCGGCCCATGTTCTGAATTCTGAAGGTGTACGTTTCAAAAGTGCTGAACAAATAGTTATATTGACTATGTCTGCCCTAGCTCACTCAGTAATGTCCTAATCAAAATTACAGCTTGCCTCTTATCCGCTCGTCGTCCATTTATGCCATAGTTTGTACATCTCATTTGTCAGTAGAAACCACATTTGTTTATTAAGCAATTCAGCCATATCAACTAGTTATTTTGCAAAAGGCAGTAAATTAGGCTGAATTAACTGTTTCGCTGCCAGACAAGGCACCACTGATAGCCAGGTGTAGCAGATGCAAGGTGTTGGGACTGTTGTTTTGGACTCTGCTGTTGGGACAGCTTTATGTAGGCCCTAACAGTTTGTGGGCACCGATTGTCATCGTTCTAGTGCAATTCATGTATTGTTTAGTGTTGTGGCTTTGCTGGCATGCATCAACATTTTTTGGGGTTCATCCCACTAAGATTTACACACTAAAATTGCCAGGGCATAGGGCATATTGCTTATGGTCAGTGTTTTTCCACTTTTTGGGAAAGCATTGTGGTTGTTGATGACATTGTGAAAACTACAGAGCTATAACTTGTGCTAATGCCGAAAAAAACTAAAATATTTTAATCCCGCAACTTTTACATTTAGTGAAATAAAACACTGTACTGGTAAACCCAGTACAGACTGCAAAATTACTGTAGTAAAAGAAAGGTGTTATTTTGGATGCAGTATTTGCTGGATACTGCACTCTAACTACTGTTATACTGCAGTGTACTGCAGTTATACTGCACTCTGACTGTAATCTTTTTTCGTAAGGGAACACTGAACAAAAATATATATGCAACATATGAAGTGTTGGTCCCATGTTTTATTAGGTGAAATAAAATATATCAGAAATGTTCCATCCAGAAAAAAACGTATTTCTCTCAAATTTGATTACATCCCTATTAGTGAGCATTTCTCTTTTTCCAAAATAATCCATCCATCTGACAGGTGTGGCATATCAAGAAGCTGATTTAACAGCTTGATCATTACACAGGTGCACCTCCACTAGAGCTATTGCCAGACAATGGATGTACTGAAATAAAGTTGAATGTTTCCCAGTTCTTTTCTGGCCTGCATACTCACCAGACATGTCACCAATTGAGCATGTTTGGGATGCTCTGGATCAACGTGAACGACAGAGAGTTTCAGTTCCCGCCAATATTCAGCAAATTCGCACAGCCATTGAAGAGTGGGACAACATTCCACAGGCCACAATCAACAGCCTGATCAACTCTATGCGCAGGAGATGTGTCGTGCTGCATGAGGCAAATTGTGGTCACACCAGATACTGACTGGTTTTCTGATCCACAACCCTACCTTTTTTAAGGGGTCTGTGACCAACAGATATCTGTATTCTCAGTCATGTGAAATCCATAGAAATCCATAATTTATTTATTTAAATTGACTGATTTCCTTATATTTCCTTATATGAACTGTAACTTCGTAAAATCTTTGAAATTGTTGCATGTTGCGTTTATATTTTTATTCGGTATAGCTGCATATTTTTGTGTATTGAAAAATGGAACCCAAACTGTCTAGAAACGTATAGCAGAAATTGATGATCCTCGCATAACTTATATCAGTGATATGATAATGAGATGAGTCGAGTATTTCCATCCAAACAATTGGTATTCAGCTAACTGATCCTTATGAATCGCTCACCTATACAGACAGCAGCAATTGTGGTTTTCAAATTGAAGTGTGTACATGCACTGTTTTTTCAAATCAGGAAGCGGTTGTTCAGCAAACCGGTCTCGTCTGCTGACAATACTCTCGGAGGGACACATTTTCCTCCATCTGGATAAGGGCCATCAAATTACCCCCAAATTTCATTTTCACAACCTGCTCAGAGTGCTTTATCACATGTAATATAATTGGAAATGGTGCGTCACTAGTTGAAAAACTGAGAAGTCCAACACTTTTCCCAATACACTGCACAGCTTTTACCTTGTTTTTATCTTAAAAGCAAGATCCTTTTTTAGAATTGGCAGCCAAGCAGCGATCATCATGTCACCAGCATCATTCAAATGATAACCTTGATATGTATTGTACATTTGCATGAAACTCATCACTGTGCACTTAACCACAGTGCGTTATGAAATAAGAAACTTATTCCATCTGCCTATAAACTTAATGCCGGGATCCCTAGAGGGCATAGTTCGTGACGTTATGTATTACCTCTAGGTGTCGACGCAATCAGCCCAGCCGGTAATACACTCATGTCCCCTGGCGACCAGTTGGTACATAAATTATCCTCCTATCAGGCTGCAATGACATTGGTTTCCTTATGAACTCGATTTAATGGAGGGCCATTCCATAAAAATAAGGGAAAATATGCATACTGTCTTAATAAATCACAATTTTCCTTCTGTACACAATGTCCAGAAGGCTAGCTACTTCTGGACATTGTGTACAGCGGGGGTAAATAACAGACTGACGTAACCTGATTGGTTGAATGCTGTACTCAAAGCATTAGCCAGCTTAACATGGTGGTGGAAATTGTATTTTATTAAGATGGTACGCATATTTTTCCACCTAAAAAAAATTC
Source organism: Oncorhynchus gorbuscha (assembly GCF_021184085.1). Classification (NCBI taxonomy): domain Eukaryota; kingdom Metazoa; phylum Chordata; class Actinopteri; order Salmoniformes; family Salmonidae; genus Oncorhynchus; species Oncorhynchus gorbuscha. The sequence continues at coordinate 87,977,261 of NC_060174.1, forward strand.
AGAGCCACACCATTAAAGCTAGTTAAGGAGCACCTCCATGCTTTTGCAGCCTGATTGGAAGATGTTTTATGTACTCACTGGTCACGGGGGTTTAGGAGTGTATTGTCGGCTGTGCTAATAGAGTTGGGATGCCAAAGACCAGATAACATATACTTTGGCGAACCATGGGGTTACTATAAACTCTGCATGCTTTTCCATGTCGTGGTGGTGATATATATTCAGATTCAGAAAATGTGAATGTCCTTAGAGAGTCAATTTATTTTGCAGCAGTCATGAAACATATCACATATAAAAAAGGATATTTACAAGCAAGTAGGCCCAGTAAATGAGCAAGAGCCGCTAGCACTAGGGGACAGATGTGTGTATCATGTATTATTGTGTACCTCGCCACAACTCACTAGAGAGAGCAATGGCAGTGAGTGGAGTAAACTTGTACTCTACATCAGGGAAGCTGTTGTAGAGAGAGTCCAGGTCCCCTGCCAATGGTGCGTATAGAAAGAAGGACATTGGCACGTCCATTTCTCCTTTGCTGTCCGACCGGATCATGCTCAACCAGTGAAACAGTGACATGCATAGGTGGGAATGCTTTGGGGTATTTTCTACTGCTCAGAAATACTACTTTGTTCTCTAGTCTGCAGTCAGCCTTTGTTTATGTCTCATTGTTCTCTATCAAGAGTACTGTGGGCTGGTAGGTTTAATATCATCTTCAGAACATTGTTAAAGTCTTTGTTCCATTAGTTGAATTAGTACAACTAAATGGGTATTAGGCCTTGAGCACCATAGTGGATATAGTCTTCAATCTGTGCCCACCTTTGACAAAATCAGAATGACTTGCAGTGATACATTTTATGCATTTCATGCATAATCAAATCAAATGAAATTGGTCACATAAACATATTTAGGAGATGTTATTATGGGTGTAGCAATAGGTTTGTGTTCCTAGCTCCAACAGGGCAGTACTATTTAAAAATTCACAATGATACACACAAAAGTTAAAGTAAATTAAATATCTGAATATTAAATCAAGCAATGTCAGAGTGGCATTGACTAAAATCCAGTAGAATAGAATAAAGTATATACATATATATATATAAAACTCAGCAAAAAAGAAACGTCCCTTTTTCAGGACCCTGTCTTTCAAAGATAATTTGTAAAAATACAAATAACTTCAGAGATCTTCATTGTAAAGGGTTTAAACACGGTTTCCCATGATTGGTCAATGAACCATAAACAATTCATGAACATGCACCTGTGGAAAGGTTGTTAAGACACTAACAGCTTACAGACAGTAGGCAATTAAGGTCACAGTTATGAAAACTTAGGACACTAAAGAGGCCTTTCCACTGACTATGAAAAACACCAAAAGAAATCAAATCAAAATGAAATCAAATGTATTTATATAGCCCTTCGTACATCAGCTGATATCTCAAAGTGCTGTACAGAAACCCAGCCTAAAACCCCAAACAGCAAGCAATGCAGGTGTAGAAGCACGGTGGCTAGGAAAAACTCCCTAGAAAGGCCAAAACCTAGGAAGAAACCTAGAGAGGAACCAGGCTATGTGGGGTGGCCAGTCCTCTTCTGGCTGTGCCGGTTGGAGATTATAACAGAACATGGCCAAGATGTTCAAATGTTCATAAATGACCAGCATGGTCGTATAACAATAAGGCAGAACAGTTGAAAAGTTGAAACTGGAGCAGCAGCACGGCCATGTGGACTGGGGACAGCAAGGAGTCATCATGTCAGGTAGTCCTGGGGCATGGTCCTAGGGCTCAGGTCAGTTGAAACTGGAGCAGCAGCACGGCCAGGTGACTGGGGACAGCAAGGAGTCATCATGTCAGGTAGTCCTGGGGCATGGTCCTAGGGCTCAGGTCCTCCGAGAGAGAGAAAGAAAGAGAGAAGGAGAGAATTAGAGAACGCACACTTAGATTCACACAGGACACCGAATAGGACAGGAGAAGTACTCCAGATATAACAAACTGACCCTAGCCCCCGACACATAAACTACTGCAGCATAAATACTGGAGGCTGAGACAGGAGGGGTCAGGAAATATGCCTAGGGTCCCTGCTCATCTGCGTGAACTTGCCTTAGGCATGCTGCAAGGAGGCATGAGGACTGCAGATGTGGCCAGGGCAATACATTGCAATGTTCAGCGCTACAGAGAGACAGGACGGACAGCTGATCGTCCTCACAGTGGTAGACCACGTGTAACAACAACTTCACAGGATGGCAAAATCCGAACATCACACCTGCGGGTCAGATACAGGATGGTAACATCAACTGCCCGAGTTACACCAGGAACGGCCAGTCCCTCCATCAGTGCTCAGACTGTCGACAATAGGCTGAGAGAGGTTGGACTGAGGGCTTGTAGGCCTGTTGTAAGGCAGGTCTTCGCCAGATATCACCGGCAACAACGGTGCCTATGGGCACAATCCCACCGTCTCTGGACCAGACAGGACTGGAAAAAAGTGCTCTTCACTGACGAGACTCAGTTTTGGCTCACAAGGGGTCATGGTCGGATTTGCGTTCATCATCTAGAGCGGGATCGATTTTGAGGTGGAGGGTCCATCATAGTTTGAGGTGGTGTGTCACAGCATCATCAGACTGAGCTTGTTGTCATTGCAGGCAATCTCAACGCTGTGCATTACAGGGAAGACATCCTCTTTACTCATGTGGTACCCTTCCAGAAGGCTCATCCTGACATGACCCTCCAGCATGACAATGCCACCAGCCATACTGCTCATTCTGTGCGTGATTTCCTGGAATGTCAGTGTTCTGACATGGCCAGCAAAGAGCCCGGATCTTAATTCAATTGAGCACCTCTGGGATCTGTTGTATCGGAGGGTGAGGGCTAGGGCCATTCACCCCAGAAATGCCCTGGAACTTGCAGGTGCCGTGGTGGAAGAGTAGGGTAACATCTCACAGCAAGAACTGACAAATTTGGTGCAGTCCATGACAAGGAGATGCACTGCAGTACTTAATGCAGGCCATACTGACTGTTACTTTTGATTTTGACCCCTCCCCATTTGTTCAGGGACACATTATTCCATTTAGGTTAGTCACATGTCTGTGGAAAATGTTCAATTTATGTCTCAGTTGTTGAATCTTGTTATGTTCATACAAATATCTACACATGTTAGGTTTGCTGAAAATAAATGCAGTTGACAGTGAGATGACGTTTCTTTTTTTGCTGAGTTACATGTAAACATACGCTACCGTTCAAAAGTTTGGGGTCACTTAGAATTGTCCTTATTTTGAAAGAAAATCACATTTTTTGGGGCATATAAATAACATCAAATTGATCCGAAATACATTGTTGGCATTGTTAAATGTTGTAAATGATTATTGTAGCTGGAAAAGGCAGATTTTTTATGGAACAGTTGAAGTCAGAAGTTTACATATACCTTAGCCAACTACATTTAAACTCCGTTTTCACAATTCCTGACATTTAATCAGACTAGAAATTCCCTGTCTTAGGTCAGTTAGGATCACCACTTTATTTTAAGCATGTGAAATGTCCAAATAATACTACAGAATGATTTATCTCAGGTTTTCTTTCTTTCTTCACAATCCCTGTGGGTCAGAAGTTTACATACACTCAATTAGTATTTGGTAGCATTGCCTTTAAATAGTTTCACTTGGGTCAAACATTTTGGGTAGCCTTCCACAAGCTTCCCATAATAAGTTGGGTGAATTTTGGCCCATTCCTCCTGACAGAGCTCGTGTAACTGAATCCGGTTTGTAGTCCTCCTTGCTCGCTCACGCTTTTTCAGTCCTGCCCACAAATCTTCTATAGGATTGAGGTCAGGGCTTTGTGATTGACACTCCAATACCTTGACTTTGTTGTCCTTAAGCCATTTTGCCACAACTTTGGAAGTATGCTTGGGGTCATTGTCCATTTGAAAGACCCATTTGCGACCAAGCTTTAGCTACCTGACTGCTGCTTCACAATATCCACTGAATTTTCCTTTCCATCATGCCATCTATTTTGTGAAGTGCACCAGTCCCTCCTGCAGCAAAGCACCCTCTCAACATGCTGCCACCCCCGTGCTTCACGGTTGGGAAGGTGTTCTTCGGCTTGCAAACATCCCCCTTTTTCTTCCAAACATAACGATGGTCATTTTGGCCAAACAGTGGCATTTTTCTATCATCAGACCATAGGACATTTCTCCAAAAAGTATGATCTTTGTCCCCATGTGCAGTCTGGCTTGTTATGGGGGTTTTGGAGCAGTGGCTTCTTCCTTGCTGAGCGGCCTTTCAGGTTATGTCAATATAGGACTCGTTTTACTGAGGAAATAAATACTTTGGACCTGTTTCCTCCAGCATCTTCACAAGGTCTTTTGCTGTTGTTCTGGGATTGATTTGCAATTTGCGCACCAAGGTAAGTTCATCTCTAGAAGACAGAATGAGTCTCCTTCCTTCCACGGCTGCGTGGTTCCATGGTATTTATACTTGCGTACTATTGTTTGTACAGATGAACATGGTCCCTTCAGGCATTTGGAAATTGCCTCCAAGGATGAACCAGACTTGTGGAGGTCTAAAAATATTTTTTCTGAAGTCTTGGCTGATTTCTTTATATTTTCCCATGATGTCAAGCAAAGAGGCACTGAGTTTGAAGGTAGGCCTTGAAATACATCCACGGGTACACCTCCAATTGACTCAAATGATGTCAATTAGCCCATCAGAAGCTTCTAAAGCAATGACATACTTTTCTGGAATTTTCCAAGCTGGTTAAATGCACAGTCAACTTAGTGTATGTAAATGTCTGACCCACTGGAATTATGATACAGTGAATTATAAGTGAAATAATCGGTCTGTAAACCATTTTTGGAAAAATGACTTGTGTCATGCACATGTAACGGATGTGAAATGGCTAGCTTAGTTAGCGGTGTGCGCTAAATAGCGTTTCAATCGGTTACGTCACTTGCTCTGAGACCTTGAAGTAGTAGTTCCCCTTGCTCTGCAAGTGCTGCGGCTTTTGTGGAGCGATGGGTAATGATGCTTCGTGGGTGATTGTTGTTGATGTGTGCAGAAGGACCCTGGTTCGCGCGAGGGGACGGTTTAAAATTATACTGTTACATTGATGCTGTTGACCCGGATTACTGGTTGCTGCGGAAAAAGGAGGAAGGTCAAAAGGGGGGTGAGTGTAACGGATGTGAAACGGCTAGCTTAGTTAGCAGTGTGCGCTAAATAGCGTTTCAATCAGTTACGTCACTTGCTCTGAGACCTTGAAATAGTAGTTCCCCTTGCTCGGCAAGGGCCCCGGCTTTCGTGGAGCGATGGGTAACGATGCTTCGAGGGTGACTGTTGTCGATGTGTGCAGAGGGTCCCTGGTTCGCGCCCGGGTATGGGCGAGGGGATAGACGTAAAGTTATACTGTTACACACAAAGTAGATTTCCTAACTGACTTGCCAAAACTATAGTTTGTTAACAAGAAATCTGTGGAGTGGTTGAAAAACTAGTTTTAATGACTCCAACCTAAGTCTATGTAATCTTTGGGTTTCAACTGTATCTACATAGGCATACAGATGCCCATTTTCAGCAATCATCACTCCTGTGTTCCAATGGAATATTGTGTTAGCTAATCCAAGTGTATCATTTTTAAGGCTAATTGATCATTACAAAACCCTTTTGCAATTATGTTAGCACAGTTTAAAACTGTTGTTCTGATTAATTAAAGAAGCAATAAATCTGGCCTTCTTTAGACTAGTTTAGTATCTGGAGTCTCAACGTCAACAGCGAAGAGGCGACTCCGGGATGCTGGCCTTCTAGGCAGAGTTCCTCTGTCCAGTGTATATGTTCTTTTGCCCATCTTAATATTTTATTTTTTATTGGCCATTCAGAGATATTGCTTTTCTTTGCAACTCTGCCTAGAAGGCCAGCATCCAGAGTCGCCTCTTCACTGTTGACATTTGAGACTGGTGTTTTGCGGGTACTATTTAATGAAGCTGCCAGTTTAGGATTTGTGAGGCATCTGTTTCTCAAACTAGACACTAATGTACTTGTCCTCTTGCTCAGTTGTGCACTGGCGCCTCCCACTCCTCTTTATATTCTGGTTAGAGCCAGTTTGCGCTGATCTGTGAAGGGAGTAGTACACAGCATTGTAAGAGATCTTTAGTTACTTGGCAATTTCTCACATGGAATCGCCTTTACTTTTTTAGAACAAGAATAGACTGACGAGTTTCAGAAGAAAGCTCTTTGTTTCTGGCCATTTTGAGCCTGTAATCCAACCCACAAATGCTGATGCCCCAGATTCTCAGTTAGTCTTTAAAAGGCAGGTTTGTTTGTTCTTTAATCGGAACAACCGTTCTCAGCTGTGCTAAAATAATTTCAAAAGGGTTTTCTAATGATATATTAGCTTTTTTAAAATTATAAACTTTGATTAGCTAACACAACCTGCCATTGGAACACAGGAGTGATGGTTGCTGATAATGGGCAACTGTACGCCTACGTAGATATTACATAAAAAATCTGCCGTTTCTAGCTACAATAGTCATTTACAACATTAACAATGTCTACACCTTATTTCGGATCAATTTGATGTTATTTTAATGGACAAAAAATGTGCTTTTCTTTAAAAAACAAGGACATTTCTAAGTGACCCCAAACTTTTGAACGGTAGTGTAAGAGTCAAGCAATGCAATGATCCTGGATTGTGGATCATTTACATAAATGGCTACTAGCTGTTGCATGCTGGTATGTGCTGAAAACAAATTCAAATGGATATTAATCTGAGATTTGTTGAAAGAGGGAAAGACCAGGGTAATGAAACAGTGCAGTAGAATATTAATGGAGCATTACCTGTTTCTGATGCCCACATACACTCTTGTCTTTGCATACAATGCAGTTACACAAAAGTAATGCCGGGGATGAATTCCTTCCTCTGCTTTTTCTAGAAACTACTATTACAGGTGAATGTAGGAGATGTAAGATCTAACTAAGGCGAATCTTAACTTTCGCTTGAGTAACATTTTCACTTAGTTTCCCATTGACATCAATGTATGACAGTGAAATTTGACTTAAGTGGAAGTTAGCCTCTAAGTAAGTAAGTAGGTACCAAGTAACTGCTGCGAACAAAGTCTAGCATAACCTGCTAATATCAAGCTCCCGATCATGTCAATGAAAGCCTCATGCAAACTCCCGCAATATTAGCTTTCATTCAACTAGTCTTTTCCACATCATCTCCTATCCCCTTGTTATCAGCTTTCCTTCTTCAAAGGATCGTCTGAGGTCCTCCTCTCAGTTTAAGATTCCTTTTGAGCATGAACCCATTAATCAATCATAACACCACAGACAAAGGTGGAGGAGAGTTTGGAGAGAGAGAGGGGTAGACGGATGCAACAGAGTTTTCTCTGACAATAGACCGCTGTGGAGTAGCAGACAAGTGGACTGTGAGGCCTAGACATATACAGCATAAGGTGGATGGTTGATGGTTTTCACGGAAGGTGGATGGTGGATTTATGGCCATTTATTTACATGGGTCTGTGTCATTATGCTCTATGTGTCAAGGCTATCATGATGTATTGCTGTTCAGTAATGGTATACAGTATACTTATGTTGTTGTATTTCAAATGACATGGCTTTGTCCTGAAGTGAGGGTAGTTGGTCACCGAAGAACAGTATATCAAAGTTGGAAGGAGCTTTTCAAAACTCAAAAGTATTCAGAATTTGTATGTATTTGGCTTGGAAAAAAGACTTTCATCCCAATGCTTTATACAGTAGCTAATGAACTGAATACACTCTCTTTATGTCTGAGTTATTGGAACGAACTCTCCCCAGCATTCATGTATGAAGTTGTTAAGTCTAAACTGTTCAGAAAATGTATTTTAGCCAACCTCATAGGTAAGGGAAAACCAATTAGGTATTAGATCTTGACTACGACAATGACCAAATGCATCTCAATGTCTAATAAAAGCTGACATCTAACACCCTTCAGTCTGGAACGCATCAAGCATGCCAGACTATGTATATTTAAACTTAACTGTTCTTCCCCAAATATTCTGAGTCCTTAGATGATATCGACACATGACCATGTCAAAGACAAGCTTTCTCCTGAAGGTGACCGCTTAGAACGTTTGGAGACATCACTTGTTACTGAGACCTGTCATGGTTGTCAAAAGTGGATTCATTAATCATGTTTGATTGGAGACATCTACACAGGAGGGGGTCGTGATTGGTGGAGGTCTGAAGCACCAGTGGCACCTGGCCAAGTACTCACTGGAAGTTATAGATGCACCGGGAAGTGGTTTATTGTGTTCGAGAACTTAGTTTTAACACAGCACATTAGGGGGTGAGATGTTTGTAACCTTGGCCATTCAAAGTTTGATGGTTTGAGAATAGATATATTACCTTACTTTACGTTTTCTATGACCATGGTCTCTATTCAATTGAACCCACATAGCTACAGTATATCTACAATGTAGCTATGGTCTAATAGAATACTGTTTTAGTCTTTGAGTTTTTGTTTGTAGTTTTTAAAGTTTTATCTTGTACAGTAAAATGTGTATATTTTGACTACCAGGTGGACATCCCACACAGGTAGATGTGTCCATCTTTCGAAATGACAGTATGTGTCATGCCCTGATATGTTTCACCGGTCTTTGTGCTTGTCTCCACCCCCCTCCAGGTGTTGCCCAACTTCCCCATTATCCCCTTTGTATTTATACTTGTGTTCTCTGTTTGTCTGTTGCCAGTTTGTTTTGTTTTGTCAAGCCTACCAGCATTTTACCCTCTGTTTCTGTCTCTTGATTGTTCCTGTCTTTCCCAGTTTTGACCTTTTCTGCCTACCCTGACCCTGAGCCTACCCGACGTCCTCTAGCTTTGCCCCACAACTCTGGATTACCGACCCCGGCCTGCCTTGACCTGTCATTTGCCTGCCCCTGTTGCTGTAATAAACATTGTTACTTCTAAACGTGATAGTATAGTATGATAGTGTGATAGTATGTGTCTGTGTGTACAGTAGAAAATAAAATATATTGTGTTAACATTGGTATGACAGCTTCAAGAATGGTAAGATTTATATTTTTGATTGGATGTGGCTCCCTTGCCATTAGTTTCATGCTTAAGCCATATAACCTTGTCAGTAACGGCAGGAGTTTTTGCCATCCATCACTATCTCAGGAGAGAGGAGAGTGGCTGGGCTCAAACTGCAAGAAGACAGTACAGAAGGGCTATTCAAGAAGTAAAGTGTGTGTTTTTGCTCTTGGGAAAGAGAGCTGTGTCAGTTAGTCAAGGGTTTATTCAAGGTCACTACACTATACTGTATGACACTGAAAGACAAGCCAAACACCTAACTCCATAATTGCTTTCTGTCCTTCATTTCTCCTTGTCTTCATAGAGATCCAGACTCATCTGGAGTGTATTGTGTCCCCGCAGATTGACTATGCAAATGACTTGGAAAATGAAAAAAATAAGTCTTTGTTGACTTAAAATTGACATTTGTTTATTGAGTTGAGGGTTGCCACATGCGTCACTCAAATTATTGTGAGGTTTGAAATGTCAAGAAGAATAGGCAAAACGTAGGAGTTCAAAATATGCTCTATTGGAGTCTCTATTTAACACAATATCAAATCAAGACAAAAATCGACTAAAACCTTGTTTATACCTGGTTCTAACATGCGTCTGTTTTCCTGATCCTGCCCACATTTGTCAACAGGTGTAGACAATCAAAAGACGCATTGTGATCTGATTGTTATTAGATCTTCCTGACCACCTCAGGAGGTAGTTGAAGACGCCTCTTGTATGCATAGTCATGAAGTGTAAACGAATCCTGACAACTAAAGCGTATAAATTTGGTCAAGGTCACGTTGTTCCCGCCCTCTCTAACAAATCACACTGGCCAGTTGAGGTAGTAATTATGGACAATGATACCTCGACAATTCTTGCAGAATTAAGATCATGGTCCCAACATTTTTGGGGATCATTGTTCTACACAAAATACTCCATAATGTCAGTGAAAACAGGTTTGTTTTATTCTTCTTTTATATTATTCATAAAAATGTAATAACTAAAATAAAGTCATTGCATATGTATTCATCCCTTCTGTTTGGGCAAGCCTAAATTATACTGAACAACAATAGAAAATGCTAAATGAAAAAGGAGCAGAGAAAAGCTTTTTAAAAAGCTTATTTCTCTCAAATGTTGTGCACAAATCGAATTGTATTGGTCACATACACATGTTTAGCAGATGTTCTTTTTGGTGTAGCGAAATGCTTGTGTTTCTAGCTCCAACAGTGCAGTAATGTCTATCAAGTAATATATAACAATTTCACAACAATACACACAAATCTAAAGTAATGGAATGAAGAATATATAAATATTTGGATTAGCAATGTCAGAGCGGCATAGCCTAAAATGCAGTAGAAAATAATTGAATACAGTATATTTCTTTATGAGATGGGTAATGCAAAATATATAAACATTATTAAAGTGACTAGTGTTCCATTTATTAAAGTGGCCAGTGATTTCAAGTATATGTATACAGGGCAGCAGCCTCAAAAGTGCTAGTGATGACTATTTAACAGGCTGATGGACTTGAGATAGAAGCTGTTTTTCAGTCTCTCGGTCCCAGCTTTGATAAACCTGTACTGACCTCGCCTTCTGGATGATAGCGGGGTGAACAGACAGTGGCTTAGTTGGTTGTTGTCTGTGATTATTTTTTGGCCTTCCTGTGACATCGGGTGCAGTAGGTGTCCTGGAGGGCAGTTTTCCCCCGGTGATGCCTTGGACAGACTACACCACCCTCTGGAGAGCCCTGTGATTGCGGGCGATGCAGTTGCCATACCAGGTGGTGATACAGCCCGACAGGATGCTCTCAATTGTGCATCTGTAAATGTTTGTGAGGGTTTTAGGTGCCAAGCTCAATGTCTTCAGTCTCCTGAGAAATGTGATTACATCCCTGTTAGTGAGCATTTCTCATTTGCCATCCATCTGACAGGTGTATATCAAGAAGCTAATTAAAAAGAATGATCATTACACAGGTGCACCTTGTGCTGAGGACAATAAAAGACTACTGTAAAATGTGCAGTTTTGTCACACAACACAATGCCACAGATGTCTCAAGTTTTGAGCGAGCGTGCTATTGGCACCTTGACTGCAGGAATGTCCACCAGAGCTGTTGCCAGATAATGTTATGTTAATTTCTGTACTGTAAACCACCTCAAACGTTGTTTTAGAGAATTCGGAAGTACATCCACTGGCCTCACAACCGCAGACCACATACAGTATGTATATATATTTATATAGGAGATTGAAAATTATGCAGACAATCTATCCGCAATATTAAGGCTGATCTACCCCTACAAAAACGATTTAAAAAAACAATTATCACATAGTTACATGGACTGACTCTGTGTGAAATAACAGGGGTTGACATTACTTTTTTATGACTAACCCTTCCTCTGTCCCACATACATAAAACATGTGTTAGGTCCTTTAGTCAAGTATTGAATTTCAAGCATGGATTCAACTACCAGGGAGCTTTTCTTAAGCCTCATAGAAAAGTACAGTGATTGGTAGATGGGTAACAATAACAAATCAGACATTGAATATCTCTTTAAGCATGGTCAAGTTAATAATTATGCTGTGGATGATGTATTAAACCACCCAGACACATCAAAGATGCAGTTTTCCCTCTGAATCAAGCTGCAGGATAGGAAGGAAACTACTAAGAGATGTCACCATGATTTTAAAACAGCTACAGTAAGAATTCAAAGGCTGTTATAGGAGGAAATTGAGAACAACATCATAGTGACTGTACAATAATGACCTAAATGACAGTGAAAAGAAGAATAAAAATATTCCAAAACATGCATACGTATAGGTAGCACACAGGGATGTGTAAAACTTACTCGTCAGTCTGAAGTGTCCCGCTTGCGTCGCTTCCTTACCTAGCTTTGAGGTGGCTCGATTGGCTAAGACGCTTGAGGGAAGATGGTCAGGTATGTTTGGCAAGCAAAGGTTCCAAGTTTGTGCTAGGTATGAGCTGAATTGGAAGAAACTTGTACTTGCTTAGCAAGCAGCGTGACATCCTTTACATAAGCAACAAGGCACTAAAAAACAAAGGAATACACGTTTTGGCCTAAATGCAAATTGTTATGTTTGGGGAAAATCCAACACAACACATCACTGAGTAACTGCCTCTTTATTTTCAAGCATGGTGGTGGCTGCAACATGGTATGGGTATGCTTGACAACAGCAATGACTGGGGAGTTTTTCAGGATGAAAAGAAACAGGATGGTGCTAACCACAGGCAAATCCTAGAGAAAATCTTGCTCTACACCAGACCCTGGGAGAGGAATGAACCTTTCAGTAGGACAATAACCTTCAACATGAAGCCAAATCTACACTGGAGTTGCTTACCAAGAAGACAGTGAATGTTCCTGAGTGGCCAAGTTACAGTTTTGACTTAAATCTGTTTGAAAATGTTTTGCAAGACTTGAAAATTGCTGTCTTAGCCATGATCATTTTTTAAAAGAATATTGGGCAAATATTGCAAAATACAGATGTGCAAAGCTCTTATGAGACTTACCCAAGAAGACTCACAGCTGTAATTACTTGAAAAGGTGTTTCTAACATTGACTCGGGGTGAATACTTATCTAATCAAGGCATATTAGTGATTCATTTTTCATTTATCTTTAAAAAACATTAACATTTTTCCTCCACTTTGACATTACAGGGTATTTTGTGTAGAAAATACAATTAAATACATTTTAATCTCATTTGTAACACAATAAAATATTGAATAAATCCAAGGTGGATGTAGACTTTCTATAGGCACTGTATGTATGTACATACAGTAGAGCTTACCCGGATGGACCCAAATGTTGTAGTATTCATTGAGATTGTGAAATGATCTAATTGGAAAGTAGTGGAGTGGGTTAAATTAAACCTATGCCAGAGATTTAGTGACACTTGATATTGCAATAAACTCACTATGAAAACAAAGCTCAAATGTCTCTGTCATCAAACAAATAAAAGGCACTGGCAATACTATCATAGAAGTCGTACGACAGCACCTGCTCACTAGTTGTTGGCGCTTTAAATGCCCTTGTGTTGGCACTGGTGAGAAAGAGAGGAGTCCCGGTGGTGTGCTAACGTTTGGAAAGACCGCATGCTGATGGGGAGAAGTCAGGGGGAGGAAGCAATAGGTCCGACTTTAGATAGCACGGAGAGGAGGTTTATTACTCAAGGGACTGCAAAACAATTCAACAGATTCTGTAATATGACTCGGGGGAAATCAGCTCTTTCAGACAGTGTTTAAGTAAAATATATCAGGCTGGATACATTTTGCAGGTGGGAGAAAATACAACCAAGGCTGTAGACCATGTGGCAATTCCTGCCCTGTTGGCGGTGGCAATCTCCATCTGGGGAACGCTGTCGAAAATGAAATAAAATGTCTATAAATGTAAAATGTAATTAGATTAAGCTGTAAGCTGTCCCCTTTTCCCAATCTAATAGTTATACAATATGACTCTCCCAAGACGGTAGAATCCTTAATAGTTCGGCCACTCAATATTGACTGCTGTGATCTTTATGTACAAGTGAAATTTTCAACTTCACTTTGGGAACAGTAGTTGGGTCCCTACTTTGCAGTCAGAGTGATATAAACCACCAACTGTAGTTTTGTTGAAGAAAGAAGAGCTTTTAGGAGTAGCAGAAGGTAATTTCCAAATTGTGTGTGTGTGTGTGTGTGTGTGTGTGTGTGTGTGTGTGTGTGTGTGTGTGTGTGTGTGTGTGTGTGTGTGTGTGTGTGTGTGTGTGTGTGTGTGTGTGTGTGTGTGTGTGTGTGTGTGTGTGTGTGTGTGTGTGTGTGTGTGTGTGTGTGTGTGTGTGTGTGTGTGTGTGTGTCCGTTTGTATGCGTGTGCACATAGAATTAATGGGCTTTTTGGAAGAGGATGACAACAGAGATTGGCATTTGGCATCAAACATTCACACAAGTTATCTCGATCTGAGCCACAATCAGCAAACTGGGAAATGTTTTGACACTGTGGCAGACATTTGCTGGAGTGATGAAAGGCCAAAACATACAGCAGTCAACTCAAGCCTCATGCAGCCATATGCTAACTTTGACGTGCACAAGAAGAGTGTCTGGAGTACTGATCACAATTGTAAAAAATAAATGCTTTGCTAGGCTCTGTAATCTGGATGGATTTATGCCACATCTACACCCTGCATTAACATGTGTTCTTTGATCCGATTAAATCAACATTTGATCATACAGGCTAGGTATGAGACAGACTCAAAGACCTATAATCCGATTATGGAGGAATGTGGCTGACCACCCCTGGAGGTGGACGAGAAAGAATTATGTGTCGCAGTGTGAAATGCTTTGTTTCTTTAATGAAATAGAAAATCCCTTCGCAATGTGGATGTGCTAGAGGCATGACGAGTAACCCGTTTCCCAGAGATGGGTCACATTTCCCAGAGGGCCAAGAGGCAGAGACTATAGAGGCTTGAGAATGGCCTTTGCTCATATTCACCCCTCATGGTTGATTGTGTCCAAAAGCTACGTTAATTTACATCGTCCATCAACACATTGCTCGGACTGGAAATCATTGGGTTGACTGCATTATTGATGCAATCCTTTCAAGAATTTACAAGTGTCTTGAGACTGACTAAAGGGAGGTGGTACAGACAGCCCTCAGCACACACATACCTCTGGTTGCGTTATTGATAGATATTTTTTGGGGGGTTGCAAGTGTCCTGAGATTTACAGTGTGAAGTTGGTACAAGACGAGCGTACCCAGGCATGTGGGGCAGTCAGGCAGGTGGACATGCATACCCAGGTGTGGGGCCAAGGCTTGGGGGCCAGGCGGGCAGGCAGATTCATGGGCAGGCAGACCCAGACATGAAGGGCAGGCAGACCCAGGCATGAAGGGCAGGCAGACCCAGGTGTGGGAGGCCCTGGGCCCTCATAGTGGTAGCACCAGCGTGAGCCATGATTACTGCTTCTAATTCAGGGGTGACAATCAATTTGTCTCGAGGTCCACATTGGGATTTCAAAATTCAGCAGAGGATTTTGAAAAAAATGAAATGGACAAATTTGTTTGTTAAGAAAAATGGCAGAAAATTGCAGTTATTTATAATTCCGACTGTTTTTTAACCCGAAATAATCATCCCCCCTGCCTAAAAACTCCCACAGGCCAGATTGAACGGGCCATATGTTGCTTACCCCTGCTCTAATTAGACAGCAGGCCAGAGTGCAGGCCTTTCCTGCAGGCCTCAGCACACACAACCTGTGCCGAAGCTCACACACCACAGGGCTAAAGGTATCACTGCTATATACACACAGGCAGACACAAACTTCAGGGTAAGAAGCCGTATGGGCGGATGAACGGACACACACGCACACACACACTACAGGGCTAGAGGCAGCATGGACAACTAGACAAAATCACACACATACACACAAAGGGCTGTGTCAGAGGGCTGTGTCAGAATACTGACATTTAAAGAGCTCTTGTTGGTTGAGGGATGAGCTTAGAGGCTTACTGGCTATCTTCTGCTTGTGCTCATATGCAAATGGTAAAGCAATGCTGAATACTTTGCTTTGAATATTTAAAGGAATAGTCAACTGACTGTTAAAGAAGCATATTTTATAGACTCAAGGGAGCATTTATGAATGTCCCCATAGCTAATCCAATTGCTTGGGACAACATTCAGTTTTACAGTCCTGGGGGCAATATTACTGCCAAAAAGGGATTTTGTGTCAGTGATCCAAAAAGCAATCTGGGTAGTTATTCCTATTCTCTCTCTCGCACTCTGTCAGTCAGTCACTAAGTCAGTCTGTTTGTCTCTGTGTCTGTTTCTGTCTGTCTCGCTGTCTGTATACTACAGAGCTTTAGAATACAGTGGCCTTCACTTTTTCTTTCCCAGATAATTACCAATTTGTCAGTACCCTGCCTATTGTATAAAGACAAATCCTTATTTGCTGTTCCAGAGAAACCATTACACTGCCAAACAATGTATACAGTAACTGAAGTTGCTGTTTGCCGAGACAAACTACTAGTATAAGAGCCATCCGAAAAATTTTCCATTCTACCCCCGTGCTTGTAGCTTTCAATATAGGAAAATAAACCTAATTTTCTCTATCACATTTACTGTCAGCTGCAGTAAATGTCAAACACATGGGCAGGCAGACCCAGGCATGAAAGGAGGCCCCGTGGCCCGCCGATTGGTGGCACCAGCGTGAGCCCTGATTACTGACTTGAATTCAGGGGTGGACAATCATTTTGTTTTGAGTGCCACATCGGAATTTCAAAATTCAGAAGAGGATTTAGTAAAAAATAAATCAGACAAATTTGTTTGTTAAGAATGCCCCCAGAAATTGCAATTATTTCAAAAAGTATAGATGCATTATAATTTCGACATGCAACATTTTTTCCATTCTACACCCGTGCGTGCAGTTCAGTATAGCTGTCAGCTGCAGTAAATGTCAAACACAAGAATATACACTTATCTACAGAAATACAGAAATGCCAAACTAGTATTGTGTATAGCGCCTGTACAGCCACTTTGATCAGAGGGAAAAGGTGTTTGGAGAGGTTGTCAGTTCTGGTTGGTAAGCAGATTGCTAGTATTGTCTTTATGTTCTGTTTAACAGTCTGGGTAATGCACTTGTTGATAGAAGATGTAGAAAAATGCACAAACTAGATAAAATATCACACATGTAACTGTAGGGTACTCTCAATGTTATTTTGAGCGGCTGAGGAGATGAAGAAGGGAAAGGGAAAGAGACTTGGGGGTAATGCTATGAAGGGAGCTAGATCTACTCTGGGTTTTCTAAAGCTTGGCAGCTTCAGTTGGCTTCATATTCTTTCTCAGGCTTTATCCGTACTACGACGGTGCATATTGCTCATCCATCTACCGCTAACTCTAGCAGGCTTGTAACTGTGCGTACATGTCATACATAGCTAGTCAAATGCCGAACTCTTCATTGAGACAATGCTGAAACATCAACCCATGGGCGAGTCACTGCCACATTTTCATTTGTGCTGAAATCAAAATGAAAGAAATGTTATCTTGCAAATTCAGCTGGCTATGGTGTGAAATAGGCTTTTAGAAGTCCTGTCTTTATTTTATTACTCATCGTTAATGCCTTCTTTGGTGTTATCAATGCACAAGCACCTTTTCTATTGATAAAATACTTCTATTAAGTCATGCAAAACTTTTACTCTGAGTGAAGTTTCAATTGCATTCTGTCATTACCAAACATGTAATATGATAGGTATTTTAACATGACTTTTTTATTTAAACAAAAAAGAACACATTGAATAAATATATTCATTAATCAGTTGTCTTCCTCAAATGAAGAGGATGTTGGCGCAATCGTTACGAGAGGGAGGGAATCTGATTTAATTGGTCCTCAACTCGAGGCTCAGACACTTCATTCAGGATAAATTGAGTTAGCCCTGTGTTAGCCTGCCCCGGAGAAGATTCATCTAAAGGCTTGTTGCCACAGAAAGGTGCCTGGCTAAAAGGTGGTTATCCCAAGTTGAACTCAAAGTTTACCAAAGTTACCTTGGTAACTTCTCAAACCTGATTCGTAGTATAGGGCTCTGAACATTATTATTAACTGTGTGTACAAGTTTAAAGAAGTACTGACAGGATTTGAGTACTTTCAAAGAGACTACAGCTTTGTAACTAAGAGCCAGAGGCTTGTTGGGAAATAACATATCCCCTAATGTCAGGCAGCATGCTTTGACCTGAAAGCCCTTGAAAACACAAGGTGCCTCTCAAGGAACTCAGACATTGTGTAATTGGTCATAATTACACCTCTGTAATCAAAGAAAGCATGTCATTTCAGAGTGTAAGTGCTACTTCATGCTACTTCATGCAGTGGCTATTTTCGGCAAATTATCAGGAAGATGCATAATAAATCAATCTCCGGGTTAAATAACATTTATTTTGAATCATCTACTGAACTATAACATCCACGTTAGGAGACACGTACTGACAGACAACTGAGAAGAAAACATCGGCTTTGATCTTTATCAAATGCTAAAAAAAGAACATCACAATGTTTAAGAAAAGAGGCTACCGGGTTACTTGAAATTCAACATAAAAAATCAAGCCCATGTTTGATCAATCAAACAAGCCCCAATGCCTCGGTGATACAGGATGAATAAATCTAGCAGCGAGAGTCTGGCGCCCAACCGGGAGATGGTAGTGACACCCGTGAATTTAATCCACGGTCCGAGCCTGGGTTAAGGCCTGAAACTTTCATCCCAACTTTAGAACCAGGAAGGTGTCATGTGAATGTTACATTGCTAGGGAGTTTACTGAATTAATTCCTGACTATTGTAATGATGTCACGTTCTGACCTTTATTTCCTTTGTTTTGTATTTATTTAGTATGGTCAGGGCGTGAGTTGGGTGGGCAGTCTATGTTTGTTTTTCTAGGTTTTGGGTATTTCTATGTTTCGGCCTAGTATGGTTCTCAATCAGAGGCAGGTGTCATTAGTTGTCTCTGATTGAGAATCATACTTAGCTAGCCTGGGTTTCACTGTGTGTTTGTGTGTGATTGTTCCTGTCTCTGTGTTTTGCACCAGATAGGACTGTTTTAGGTTTTCACACGTTTGTTGTTTTGTTAGTTTATTCGTGTACAGTTTCGTTATTAAAGTACAATGAATAACAACCACGCTGCATTTTGGTCCGCCTCTACTTCACCTAAGGAAAACCCTTACAAATGATCTTAAAAGCTGTTAAAGAAAGTTGTTTTATTTGTGAACTGTTATTGTATATTATTATTTGGGAATGGGAATTCAGGCAAATATATTCAAATGATGAGTAAATAATTATATTTCATATTGACAACAATGCAAATGAATATGATATTGTAATATAGTAGCCTACTCCTATCAACCTAATTTAACCCTTATAAGCACATTTTGCAATCTCATTCTTCTCATGAAAACGTAATGAAATCTAAATTACATTTTGAGGATTTACGAGCTCATAAATGACGGCAGTAGATAGACAACCTCATATTAAACATGTCTGTTTATTTGATGGAACAATTTATTTTCTGCTAAAGTTTCTGCCTTTCTGAGGAAACTGTGTTTTCACTCCTGTCCTCACCAGGAGCAAAATTGTTCAACATTTTGTGCCAAGAAATATTCATTACCTATTCATTTATGACAACAGGTCAGTAAAACTTCCTATGAATACCCCCTTCATAATGCATTATAATAGCTTCCCAATAAGTAGCACTTTACGATCCTACCTCAGCTTTCTAGCGAAACAGTGGTGTGGAGAATGCTTTGTTATTCTTCTTACTGTTGATTACCGCTTTAAACATCTTATGAATGGAGTAATTAGTATATATTTACTAATCCATTATAAATGCTTTATTACGTGGAGTTATGGGCTGGAGAAATGTAACCACTCTCAAATTCATGAATAGAACTATGGATGCATGGACTGACCAACCATGATATCAAAATGATTGTTTTGAGGCTATAGTGTTTGTATAACATTTACTTTGTTTACAAACATTGGCCTAAAACCAGCTTATATCAACCAATGGCATATTACACTGGTCACTCAAAACATTTATCAAATATTTATAGTATAAATGGCCCACACTTTAGATGAGGCCACGCAAAAAGACTTAACTAATTATTTGTAAATGGTTTATAAAGGACCTATATTAAACATCTTATGAATGATCTTATGTGTCATTATTAAATAACAGACTGTACAGGTGAAGTTCAAAACACAGACCTGTGTCCATAGCTGCCCATTGATTCACATGAATCAGCAACACAATGAAGAGACTATAGAAATATGCCATATTTAAGTTCATTTTTGTCAAGCATTATTTTATCCTCTTGGAGATAATTGTCTGCTTAAACAAAGATAATCATACAAAATCTTTCTCAGCATTTTGAGACCCGTGCCTCATTAGTGAGAGAATGTAAAGGTAAGACAGACACTGAAAAGAGAGAACACCTTCCAAGTGAAACTTTACAGAATACTGAGAGAAAAGATTTTTAAAAAGCAGCCTTTGTCAGTCTTCAGTGATGACACACTCAAAAGGGAAAGACACATTTTTAGGGTGCGCCAGCTAGGGACGCACTTTGTCATCGGATGATCATCAAGGTTTCAATTCATGCTGGGCGTAATGAGATGTCAAGGAGAAATACTGTACAAGTTGATTGATTATAACCGTATTAGATGCCTCTACTAAAAGTCATGGGACACCATTTATGAATTGCTTCCATTATCTATAAGGGCAAGTGTTGATGGGCGCGGTGTTGAGAGGCCACAGCCCAAGAGCTACTGACCTACAATACAGCCATCATTGAGTATCAATATTCTCTAGATATGACCTATTACTGACTTCCCATGTGGCTTTCTCCATAGTCCAAAATGGCTTTATTTCTTTGTGGCTTAATTTAATATAAACTGATCTAAAAGAACTGGACAGGTGAAAGCAAATCCATTAGTGGGTGACCAATGCTTTCATCCTGTCTTTTTACATCAGTGCAGATGAGGAGTCACAGAGAGGAAACCAGTTTAAACTACTGAATGCATCCCAGAGTTGCTGCAATGGTAGAGTGCAGTAGCAGTAGCTCACTGAGGGTGCTCATAGTTGATTTAACCATTTGTAAAGTGTCTACATGTGGTATTTGGGAATGAATGCTTCTTATTGTTTGCTGAAAATGCATATAATTGTGTTGCATGATTAGAGAAGTTCTAGGCAATACATATAAGCCCCCTAAATAGGTTGCACTGGTTGTTGGCAATGTGCCAGTAGAACATATGCACCTGCAATTCAGCAGTAAAAGTCTGCGAATTTAATCTCAGGGGCACCTGCGTGACGTGACAGCAGGGGTGCCTGCCATAGGATAAGATGTGAGTGGGATTGACACAGGCGTGCTTTTGGAGGTAATTATAGTGACTACTAATTTGGGGTATTTGAGGAGGCAAACTAAGAGATTTGGGGTTCAAATTCTAAGACTAATCTGCAAGGCTTTATGACTAAATTAGCTAAATTCAAATAATGACTAAGTTTGATGTCACTTTACATTAAAACCCAGAGAGCCAACTTTTTATGCACAAAAAAATGAGTTTCACTCTAAAGATCATCATAATTTGCGACGAAGTGGCCAGAAAGAGGTTTGATTCAAATGGCCTGGTTTTTGTATTGATGTTTCCTGGGTCGAAAAAATTATAGTCTACCTTTATGTCTGTGACCAGTGGCTAGACCTAATGAGGTAACACACAGCAATTACATGCAATTTGGAGTCAGAGAGCCCAATCAGGCATCATTGTCCTCATTGTGATTTAATTTAATGTTCATTGAGGAAATAATTTTTCGCCCTGCAGCTTCCTTGCAATTTCATAACACTTTTAAAAAGGTGTTCAAATAACTTTGAATGTCTCATGCAAGGATTCGGTGTAACATGCATTTTGAAAATACATTGACTAATCTACGTAGAAATTGTGGATCATAGATATTTTAGGAATTTTATATCAACCAATCATTACTGAATGTTGTGATGACATTATCAACTAATACTGTAGCGTCAACAAGGATTTATCAATATTTAGTGTCTCAAATTCAGTTCCCTATGGAGTTAAATGTAATCATGTATAATGCTCTTGTAAATAAACATCACATAATTAGGGTATTTAAGTGTTTATGGCTCAAAAGGCAAAGAATGTGATTCCATTTTACCTCTGAGTAAACATCTTACGGTCGTCATCCATTGATTTATAACTCTATCACTCTCTCAGCCTCGGCGTAAGTCCTGCTGAGCTTCTCTGTTTCACAATCAGTAATTCATTATTTGATAGAAAAGTGAGGAAGCTCTCCAGGAGCTGGGAACAGCGTGCCACTGAGAGATAACACCTCCCCACAGCTTTCCCAGAAGGAGAACAGCTCGATGTCCTTATAAAACAAATGCACAAAACAATCTTAGCACAAAACACCATCAGCAAATGTCTCGCTTTCTCACATAACATGATTGTGGTTCGTTTAACCTGAAATAAGACTGATATTTGAAACACACCCTGCTAATTTTTTAGAGATTGTTTTTGGGAGGAAGTCAAGAAACAATTAAGAATTCTGCTGAAAAAGACCCGAGCTTTCAGGCTACTGCTGCCCTTGAGGACCGGAACTGAGTTCTCAGCCCAGATCTGGTCCAAAAGTACAGTCTGTTTTGGTATTTTTCAGCATCATTCTTACATGTTTTATATGGTTCCGTTGAAGGCTGCCTCTACAACGGTTTAAAATCAGAAACTATCTCCAAAAAAGTAGTGTGTTTGAAGAGGAAAATCTAGATGTTTTGGTCGGTGATCTTCTCCTGGCCAGCATGGGCACAGTTCTATGTAACCAGAATGTCTTTGCTTACAGTATTCTACACACTGTCAATCAGATGTGGTGGACTCAAGCAGAATGATAATTGGTTTTCTCATGGTTGAGTCCCTTTGCTAAATAGGTCAGCTTTTTCTTCTGGAGCGACTGGGTAATCTCTTGCTCTATGGTGGTTGTCATCTGCAGTAGCCCCAAAAGTAATATTTTGTTATAGCCCTAGAGAAACACACCTGATTCAACTAGTCAAGGGCTTGGTGATTAGTTTACTCGTTGAAACAGGGCTACGACAAACAAATCTGTACTCAAGACTACTCCAGGACTACTAATCTACAATGTGTTCTTCAATAGTTGCTTCAATAGTCGAAACCTTACAGTCAATGACTCAAATCCCCTGAACCCTGAGACAGAAAACACGGCAGCCCACTATTATATAATACACATGCAGCGACGGAAAAGACAACTCAACCTTTTCTCAGTCTAAATCTCATATGACACGGCAGATGGTTGTCATATAATAATGCTCCTCCGACAGGGGAGCATTATTGTTCTCTGAACAGCCTGCAGACAGCAGGAAGGCAGCAGGTTTCCCACACAGGCCCAATAGACTCCCACGCAGCCTCTGTAGTGTTCATAGTGCAATCTAAAGGTGATTTTAGCACTAACAAGCTAACAGCTCTCTTATATGCCAATCATATTCCCACTTAAGGTGTTTGGTTACGGCTAACGGATTATAGTGAGGGTATGAATTGTGTTCTAATGTGCCAAATGTGGACTTGGCTTAAAATGGATCATAGATCTCACTAAGACGTCTAACACAGGCACAGACACAGAAATGCTTTCTATGGAGGGTTAAGTATTTCGTAAATACAGTTTTTTGGCTTAGGAATGTCATCCACAAGTGAGAACTGTCTCCAAATTATGGTGATACATTACATTTATATGAACAAGTACTGTAGCCTATACACTGCCAACATGGAACAGAAGAGATTCTTTGTGCAAACAGAATCGGTTCATTGAGTCAGTTAAATGACTGTATACATTATTTGAGAGTAGAATGTAAAGGACTCACACCAAACACACACCACATAACCCCATTCAGCCTTCGGATGTGCACTTATTGTACGGGGAAAAATACACAGTTTTTGCTGCAGAGACACTTGACAGGGCTATCAGTGTCTGCTGCAGGCTTTTCATGGCCAGCACCGTTTGCTAAAAGGCGGCCTGTAGTTGAACAGTCAGGCAAAAGGGCTGTCATGTTTAAAAGCTTAACTAACAGTAGCCATTACAGTGTCAGCTGTTGCAGACGAGGAATCCAGTTATCCTTACCATGGATATTGGTACTATATGAAAGCATGACATTTCACAGTGCTATATTTGACTATTTCTGTGTTGAATTTCATGCAAATGTGTTTTTTGAAGTGACACAGTAGTATAGGAAAGGATTATATACACACATTGAGTAGTTTAGTAGGTGTTGAAGAATATGTTTAAAATTAAAAGAAGACTAAGCTCACTGTTGTCACGATCGTCGTATTGAGGAGACCAAAGCGCAGCGTGGTGTGAATGCATGATTTAATGAAAAGAGGGAAAAACACAGAGTACACTAAACAAACAAACGAGACCGCTATAGAAAATGAGTTCTAACATGTAACATCACATAGACATAGATAATAACCCACCAAATACCCAAAGTAGATGGCTGCCTAAATATGGTTCCCAATCAGAGACAACAATAAACAGCTGCCTCTAATTGAGAACCAATCTAGGCAACCACAGACATACATAAACACCTAAATGGTAAACAACCCCATAAACCTACAAAACCCCTAGACAGTAAAAAACACATACATCACCCTTGTCACACCCTGACCTAACCAAAATATATTTTAAAAAAAGAATACTCAAGGCAGGGCGTGACAGTACCACCCCACAATGGTGCGGACTCCTTTCTGCAAAACCTAATCAGAAGGGGAGGATCCAGGTGGGCCTTTCTCACGGCGGCGGCTCGGGTGCGGGACGTGGACCCCGCTCTACCTCAGTCTTGACCCACTTAGTTGGCGCCTCTGGAGCGGGGACCCTCGCAGCGGGCCCTGAAGATCATCGTAAAGGGCGCCACTGGATGGAAAGGCGCCTCTGGACTGAGGAGCGGCTCTGGCCGCTCCGAACAGGAGGGAGATTCCAGCATCGCCGGCGTGACAGGCGGCTCTCCGGACTGCGACCCGTCGTGGTAGGTTCCGGACTGCGACCCGTCGTGGTAGGTTCCGGACTGCGGCCCGTCGTAGGAGGTTCCGGTCTGTAGACTGTTGCCGGACGCTCTGGACTGGGTACTGTTGCCGGGCGCTCTGGACTGGGTACTGTAGCCAGACGCTCTGGACTGGGTACTGTAGCCGGATGCTCTGGACTGGGTACTGTTGCCGGTACTGGTGGTACTGGACCGAGGACATGCACCTCAGGGCGAGTGCGGGGAGGAGGAATAGGGCTTACAGGGCTCTAGAGATGCACAGGAAGCCTGGTGCGTGGTGTTGGCACTGGTGGTACTGGGCCGAGGACACGCACCTCAGGGCGAGTGCAGGGAAGAGGATCAGGGCATATTGGACTGTCGAGGCGCACTGTAGGCCTGGTGCGTGGTACCGGTACTGGTGGTACCGGGCTGAGAACACGCACCTCAGGATGAGTACGAAAAGCAGGAACAGGACACACCGGATTGTGAAGGTGTACAGGAGACCTGGTGTGTATAGCCGGCATCAAATCTCCCGGAACTTTAACCTCTTGGTCCTACCTGGCACGCAGGCGTCCCATCTAGAGATCTGGAAATGCAAATGCGCTACGCTAAATGCTAATAGTATTAGTTAAAACTCAAACGTTCATTAAAATACACATGCAGGGTTTTGAATTAAAGCTACACTCGTTGTGAATCCAGGCAACAACTCAGATTTTTAAAATGCTTTTCGGCGAAAGCATGAGAAGCTATTATCTGATAGCATGTAACACCCCAAAAGACCCGCAGGGGACGTAAACAAAATAATTAGCATAGTCGGCGCTACACAAACCGCAAAATAAAATATAAAACATTCATTATGATGTCCCATAATCACTATTGGGTCTTTTTTTCGATTAAATCGGTCCTTATATAGCCTATATATCGATCTATGAAGACTGTGGGATAAACGGAAAAAAAATAGCGTTTCATAACGTAACGTCATTTTTTTAAACAAAAAAAGTTGACGATAAACTTTCACAAAACACTTCTAAATACTTTTGTAATGCAACTTTAGGTATTAGTACACGTTAATAAGCGATCAAATTAATCACGAGACGAAGTGTTTTCTATAGGGGTCCGTCTTGAAATACTGTCCGTGTATTTCTCAACCAAAATATCCGGTCGATGACCGGAGGGAATCGGTTCCCTTGATTCGGTTGGACCAAGAATCAAAGCCGAAGCAAATAACAAGACTCTAGGCATCGTGTGGAAGCTGTAGGTACTGAAACCTCGACCTCATTTAATTCGGTTCACCTTTAACAATTCCTGGACGTGGCGCATGGATATTTATTTCCATTTTCAGTGATCAGATTTTCCTGCACTTTTCGATGAAACGCACGTTCTGTTATAGCCACAGCAGTGATTTAACCAGTTTTATAAACGTCCGAGTGTTTTCTATCCACACATACTAATCATATGCATATACTATATTCCTGGCATGAGCAGCAGGGCGCTGAAATGTTGCGTGATTTTTAACAGAATGTTCGAAAAAGTAGGGGGTAGGAGTAACAGGTTAACACAAGTTTCAGGCTGAGTACGAGGAACTGACATAGGTGGCATCGAACAGCTAACACACTCCTCAGGGCGAATGCCGTGCATATTGCGCCAAACCAACAGCTCTCTCTCTTCACTCTCCTCCAATTTCGTCTACAACTCCTTGAATGTCTCATCTCCCCTACGTTCACTCTCCTCCAATCTGTCCAATAACTGAGACTCCAATCTGTCCAATAACAATCTCAGACTCACCCATCAACTTCGCCGACTGCTCCAAGTGCCTCTCCCAAGACATTCTTGGGGCTGCCTCTCGGGCTTCCAGCCGCGCTGCCGTGCTGCCTCCTCATACCGGTGCCTCTCTGCTTTCGCTGCCTTCAGCTCCGCTTTGGGTGGCGATATTCCCCTGGTTGTGCCCAGGGTCCTCCGCCGTCCAGAATTTCCTCCATGAGTCCATGAGTCCTGTGATCGCTGCTGCTGCTGCATTTTACCACGCTGCTTGGTCCTTTGCTGGTGGCATATTCGGTGTCTATCGTCGTATTGAGGAGGTGTGAATTGGTGTGAATTAGCGCACTCCAATCTAAAGGCTTCTGCTCCCCATAGCGACAGACAGAGATAACAGGATGCTAAGAGATTGCTGAATTGTTTTATGAAGCTCACCCAGACATCCCGACAGTCTGCAGAAAGGTGAGACTCTTACCTATAGATCTGCCTATGACTTATTTTCTCCATAGCAAGGGTTTGGTTTTGGGTTTAGAAAATATTTGATGATGTCATTATTTAAAGAGTATTTATCACACCATGCTGGTGTCTTCCTTTATGATGTTCAAAGAGGATTGAAGAAAATGTTAAAGGTAATTCTACATCTGTGAGTCTGGATAGTAATGGATTCAGATTGAGTCAGATTGTGAGAGCGTTATACCCCCCCATAAATGCCCTTCTCCCTT
The DNA here is from genome assembly GCF_021184085.1 of Oncorhynchus gorbuscha. Classification (NCBI taxonomy): domain Eukaryota; kingdom Metazoa; phylum Chordata; class Actinopteri; order Salmoniformes; family Salmonidae; genus Oncorhynchus; species Oncorhynchus gorbuscha. The sequence goes on from NC_060174.1 coordinate 88,004,282, forward strand.
CCCTCTCTCTCTCTCTGACTCTACTGAAGGACTCTTGAATAGCATTTGATAAGCATAGAGAGTATGGGAACATCAAATAAGTGGGGGGAAAGGAACCATATTTCGGTAATAGAACCAGTTGAAAATATGCGTTTGTACTTAATGAATATGATGTCAGTTAGGTTGTCATCTGAGACATTATGACTGATGACAGGATGACATAAACAGTATCTGAGAAAGTCTACACATTCTAGATATCAGATTCACATGGAATTGTTGTGCAATTTAAATGTTTGACTATGAAACTATTTGTGAAAAGATTACAGGTAATTTTAGCTTCCAAATGAGAGAATTGGGTTTTCATAAGGTTAGAGCTCTGCTCAATCAGTGGCCTGCCCCTGTGAAGAGACATGGGTTAGAGAACTAGGAAACACATCCTTCTCTCCCTCCACTATATTAACCCTTGACGATAATGTAACCTTCTGTTCCGAGGACGATAGGACGACGGTCCATACATTAAAAAGGACTAACATGTCAACTACAGAACTAAGCCAACGCCAGCGTGAGCTTTGATTGCGAATGGTATGCACTTTGAACTCTTATTCACTACAGAAGTGATACCTCCTAGCCGTTGAGTTAGCAGCGTCCGCTGTAAATCTGGGCTAGGAAAGGACAGACAACGTATCCAGTCTAACACACAACGATGATACTACAACGTATCCAATTTACCACCAGAGACATGCTTCCGAGGACAGGAAGATCTCTGTTGACCAACACGGCCAGCATCTACGACCAACCTACCGAAGTGCAGCTCAGAGTAAATATTTATTGCATTTTCCTTGTCCAAATGGGCGGTAATTTAGAATGTATTTACAATAGCATCGCTTCTCCCTTTGTTCCTCAGTCTTCCCGCTCTTTCACTCAAACCCAACCCCCTTTCCTTTGTCTAACCAGAAATTGTCGGCTCTGTCCACCAGGGACGTTTTCTGTATAACATAATTTGCATTCTGTGTATATGTATTTCTGTGTGATTAGTTAGGTATTTAGTAAATAAATAATTAAACCCAATTTTGTATTGCTGATTCAACTTGTTAACCAGGGTTTGTGAAGATAACCAAGAATTTACAACTTTCAGATAAGACTGAAGTAAGGTGACGATAAATATTGACTGCTATTGATGTAAAATATTATTAGATCTTTCAGAGTTTATTCGGAAGATAACAGCCCTATAAACACTCTTTCGTGGTGACCCGACTTTCTAGTTAATTACATTTACATGATTAGCTCAAACAGGTAATATGAATTACAGAGAAAGGATTTTATAGAATAGCATGTCATATCAATTAATCCGGCATAGCCAAAGACACGACACCCCTATAGAAAGGATTCACACTGAGAAGTTGTGACGTGGTAAGTTTGGACCCTGGTGAAGAGAAGAGACCAGCTGAGGAATCAGTGGTTAAGGATAAACATACAGTGTCAAGAAAAAGTATGTGAACCCTTCGGAATTACCTGGATTTCTGCATAAATTGGTCATCAAATTTGATCTGATCGTCATCTAAGTCACAACAATATACGAACATAGTGTGCTTAACTAATAACACCAACTTATTGTATTTTTCTTGTCTATATTGAATACATCATTTAAACATTCAGTGTCGATTGGAAAAAGTATGTGAACCCCTAGGCTAATCACTTCTCCAAAAGCTAATTGGAGTCAGGAGTCAGCTAAACTTGAAGTCCAATCAATGAGACGAGATTGGAGATGTTGTTTAGAGCTGCCTTGCCCTATTAAAAACAAAACAAAATGAGCTTGCTATTCACAAGAAGCATTGCCTGATGTGAACCATGCCAAGACCAAAAGAGATCTTAGAAGACCAAAGATTAAGAATTGTTCACTCACATAAAGCTAGAAAGGGTTACAAAAGTATCTCTAAAAGCCTTGATGTTCATCAGTCCATGGTAAGACAAATGATCTATAAATGGAGAAAGTTCAGCACTGTAGCTACTCTCTCTGGGAGTGGCTGTCCTCCAAATATGACTGGAGGAGCACAGCGCGCTATGAGGTTAAAGAAGAATCCTAGAGTGCCAGCTAAATACTTACAGAAATCTCTGGAACATGCTAACATCTCTGTTGACGAGTCTACGATACGTAAAGCACTAAACAAGAATGGTGTTCATGGGAGGACACCACGGAAGAAGCCACTGCTGTCCAAAAAAAACATTGCTGCACGTCTGAAGTTTGCAAAAGTGCACCTGGATGTTCCACAGCACTACTGGCAAAATATTCTGTGGACAGATGAAACTACAGTTGAGTTGTTTGGAACGAACACACAACACAGTGTGTAGAAAAAAAAGGCACCGCACACCAACATCAAAACCTCATCCCAACTGTAAAGTATGGTGGAGAAAGCATCATGGTTTGTGGGTGCTTTGCTGCCTCAGGGCCTGGACAGCTTGTTATCATCGACAGAATAATTATTCCACGACACTAGAATGGTCCAAACACACCAAGACAGTCGTGAAGAGGGCATGACAAAGCCTATTCCCCCTCACTAAACAAAAAAGATTTGGCATGGGTCCTGAGATCCTCAAAGGGTCGACAGCTGCAACATCGAGAGCATCCTGACTGGTTGCATCACTGCCTGGTACGACAATTGCTCAGCCTCCGACAGCATGGCACTACAGAGGGTAGTGCGTATGGCACAGTACATCACTGGAGCTAAGCTGCCTGCCATCCAGGACCTCTACACCAGGCGGTGTCAGAGGAAGGTCCTAAAAATTGTCAAAGACCCCAGCCACCCCAGTCATAGACTGCTCTCTCTACCACAGCATGGCAAGCGCTACCGGAGTGCCAAGTCTAGGACAAAAAGGCTTCTCAACCGTTTTTACCCCCAAGCCATATGACTCCTGAACAGGTAATCAAATGGCTACCCGGACTATTTGCATTGAATGCCTCCCCTCTTTTTAGGTGCTGCTACTCTCTATTTATCATATATGCATAGTCACTTCAACAATACATTCATGTACATACTACCTCAATTGGGCCGACCAACCAGTGCTCCCGCACATTGGCTAACCGCACTATCTGCATTGTGTCCCGCCAACCCCTCTTTTACGCTACTGCTACTCTCTGTTCATCATATATGCATAGTCACTTTAACCATATCTAGATGTACATACTACCTCAATCAACCTGACTAACCGGTGTCTGTATGTAGCCTTGCGACTTTTATAGCCTCGCTACTGTATATAGCCTGTCTCTTTACTGTTGTTTTATTTCTTTACTTACCTATTGTTCACCTAATACCTTTTTTGCACTATTGGTTAGAGCCTGTAAGTAAGCATTCCACTGTAAGGTTGTATTCGGCACACGTGACAAATACACTTTGATTTGAATTCCCAAGTTTATCAAAACATTTTGCAGGAGAATATGTCAGCCAATACAACAGAAGTTGGGTGATGCAACAGAACGTCCCAAAACACAGAAGTAAATCAACGACTGAATGGCTTCAACAGAAGAAAATACACCTTCGGAGAGGCCCAGTCAGAGTCCTGACCTCAACCTGATTGAGATGCTGTGGCATGACCTCAAGAGAGCAGTTCACACCAGACATCCCAAGAATATTGCTGAACTGAAACAGTTTTGTGAAGAGGAATGATCCAAAATTCCTCCTGACCTTTGCGCAGGTCTGATCCACAACTACAGAAAATGTTTGGTTGAGATTGTTGCCAAAGTAGGGTTAACCAGGGGTTCACATACTTTTTCCACCCTGCACTCTGAATGTTTACACAGTGTGTTCAATAAAGACATGAAAACATATAATTGTTTGTGTGTTATTAGTTTAAGCAGATTGTGTGTCTATTGTTGGGACCTAGATGAAGATCAAATTTGATGACCAATATATGCAGAAATCCAGGTATTTCCAACAGGTTCACATACTTTTTCTTGCATCTGCAATACTTTACTGAGAAACGGTAGCCACGGGATCACTGTACACTTGCAAAAAACAAACAAACACTAAGTCTCCATTTCACTCAGGATACGAATGCACAAGGTAAAAAGAAAACACACCTCTTTTAACAGGGAAATCATAAAGAGTAAATTGGACACACCTGAGTGTCGTTAATGTCCCTAGGACAGTCTCTGCCGCCCTCTGGTGACAGGTGGAAACCATGACCGTAGTAGCTTTAGTTTCAAATAAATTGTAATTCAAATTGTACAGAAAATCATCAACCATAAATATAGGTACAAAATATCATGTTTTACAAGTGCATAATATCTCTAATTACATAGCTCATACAATTGTTCAGTAAACCAGTATTGTCACTTTTATCAATTACAATTGCTCAGTGTATTTTTATCTATCAGAATTCTTTTTAACTTGACACTATGAATACAATGACAAAACCCTTTTAATAGGGTGTCCAATCAACAACAAAATATCAACAATGGGTGAAATAATATGGTACTTGTGTAGATTCTACTCTGTGAAAACCAATGGTCCAAACCACATGTTTCAATCATAATCCGTTCAAAAGTTTTGAGAGTTTTTACCCTTGTAGGATGGCCAAAATTAGGGTGACTAAATCAATGGAGAATAACATTGCATTAGCTAGGCTGGATACTGTGCGAGAATTAAAGTTAACTGACAGACAGACCTTTGAACTCATCTTTCTTCTCGTATCCAGAGGACATAAAGCAATATAAGATACATGTCAATTTTGAGACAAGACATGACATGGAGTATTTTCAAATGAATGCGAAATTCATGTTATTTTTCGAAGATATCTCACAAAAATAAGCATATCTCTGTGCAAAGTCAATGGAGCTCTGTGCGTACCACATGCTTTTTATTTTCAAAGCGTTTACATTTAAGGTGGTGAGGGTAGGCAACAACATCTCCTCCCCGCTGATCCTCAACACGGGGGCCCCACAAGGGTGCGTTCTGAGCCCTCTCCTGTACTCCCTGTTCACCCACGACTGCGTGGCCACGCACGCCTCCAACTCAATCATCAAGTTTGCGGACGACACAACAGTGGTAGGCTTGATTACCAACAACGACGAGACGGCCTACAGGGAGGAGGTGAGGGCCCTCGGAGTGTGGTGTCAGGAAAATAACCTCACACTCAACGTCAACAAAACTAAGGAGATGATTGTGGACTTCAGAAAACAGCAGAGGGAACACCCCCCTATCCACATCGGTGGAACAGTAGTGGAGAGGGTAGCTAGTTTTAAGTTCCTCGGTATACACATCACAGACAAACTGAATTGGTCCACTCACACTGACAGCGTCGTGAAGAAGGCGCAGCAGCGCCTATTCAACCTCAGGAGGCTGAAGAAATTTGGCTTGTCACCAAAAGCACTCACAAACTTCTACAGATGCACAATCGAGAGCATCCTGGCGGGCTGTATCACCGCCTGGTACGGCAACTGCTCCGCCCTCAACCGTAAGGCTCTCCAGAGGGTAGTGAGGACTGCACAACGCATCACCGGGGGCAAACTACCTGCCCTCCAGGACACATTACATTACATTTAAGTCATTTAGCAGACACCTACACCACCCGTTGTTACAGGAAGGACATTAAGATCATCAAGGACATCAACCACCCGAACCACTGCCTGTTCACCCCGCTATCATCCAGAAGGCGAGGTCAGTACAGGTGCATCAAAGCTGGGACCGAGAGACTGAAAAACAGCTTCTATCTCAAGGCCATTAGACTGTTAAACAGCCACCACTAACATTGAGTGGCTGCTGCTAACACACTGTCATTGACACTGACCCAACTCCAGCCATTTTAATAATGGGAATTGATGGGAAATGATGTAAATATATCACTAGCCACTTTAAACAATGCTACCTTATATAATGTTACTTACCCTACATTATTCATCTCATATGCATATGTATATACTGTACTCTACATCATCGACTGCATCCTTATGTATCACCAGCCACTTTAACTATGCCACTTTGTTTACTTTGTCTACACACTCATCTCATATGTATATACTGTACTCGATACCATCTACTGTATGCTGCTCTGTACCATCACTCATTCATATATCCTTATGTACATATTCCTTATCCCCTTACACTGTGTATAAGACAGTCTTTTTGGAATTGTTAGTTAGATTACTTGTTGGTTATCACTGCATTGTCGGAACTAGAAGCACAAGCATTTCGCTACACTCGCATTAACATCTGCTAACCATGTGTATGTGACAAATAAAATTTGATTTGATTTGAGTTTGATTTGATTTGATTTAATTCAGCTCGTGTCATGTTACTTTTGTTATTTGCAACGGCTACCACAAAATGTAAAATCCTCAAAAGGCATTGTGAGAAAGTGGAACCACTCTATTTATAAATATAAAAAAGTATTTTAAAAAACATGCATGAGCACGAACAATTTCATATGAAGTGCTCTAAATTACAACAATATTTATCTAGTTCACCCAAACATCATACTGTCACCATGGTTACCCCATGGTTATTCAGCCTGAAACAAGAAAAAAGACGCAAGACTAAAAAAGACCCAAGAGTCTCTACAAGCCAGAATGTTGAATAAAATGATATTTAAACTTACTTTACCGGTTATCTGTGCTGTTGGTCCTTTTAACAGTAAGAAGTGGAGATAAGGTATCCACAGAAAAGTGTTGTGTATCTAACTTTTTGCGGCACCGGTAGGTTCTGTCGCTTGCACACAACAAGACACACAACTAAAAAAGACAGAATTAAATGGTCAGTTCAAATCAGGAGTTCAGGGTTCTGTTTTGTTTAAAGAACGTATTGTTTGATATCCAATATCACCTGTATTCTGCCAGCAGTATTGTCAAGATTGGTTGACTTTCTGTTTCCTGGACATATTGTTGTCACGTCTAAGTCTAATATGTTTTTCCGATCTCATGGCATCATCAGTTACATTATTCATACCAGTACAGTAATCACGTTCTAAAAGCCCCCTTGCTGGATCTTCCTGTGATGGAAATTGGGATCACAGGTGTTGGGCTACAATCAGCTAAAGTGGGTTGAACCAGTGAACCGGTGAACTAGTTCTGTCACCTACAAATTCCTCTCTCAACTGACATTCCATTTCTTCCAGGGACGATAAATGAAACTTTAACCATGACTGGTGAACTGTAAAAGAATATGAATACATGTCGACTCTACAACCGTGGGCTGAAGAAGCATAAAACTCGATCTCATGTTTAGGGTTGGACTATATATAAATTATTCATATTCCCAGGGTGTACTGGAATCTCAAGAAGTCTTTTCAATTACGGGGAGGGGTCGTCCTTTAAGCGAGGCTCTGCAATGTTTATAAATGTAAGGCCTATAGTCAGCCCTCTGTTTATGGGAGAAAACATTCTGTCCATCTTATAAGATAGACATCTGAGTGCCTTTGCCCTTTACACGTATGACACAATTTAGTAGATTGGCAGGTAGCCTAGCGGTTAAGAGCTTTGGGCCAGTAACCTAAAGGTTTCTTTTCAAATCCCTTAGAAGACTAGGTAAAATATCTGGCGATGTGTCCTTGAGCAAGGCACTAAACCCTAATTGTTTCTGTAAGTCACTCTGGATAAGCGTGTCTGCTAAATGACTGAAATGTACAGAGTTGATTGGCATATAGAAAAGAGAATGAAGAGTTATCCTGCTACACAGTATTTTGGCATCTATTTTCGTATTTAACATCAGCTCTCTGCGTTTCCACAAAATGCATTAGATTGGTATCACAAAGTGGATGTATGGAGAACTGATTAAAACAATGGAAATCGATACACATGCATAGGAGTAGTGCACAATAATTTATACTTACATGTTGCTATTTAATTTGTCCATATAAATAGAATATATACCCCATATAGATGTCAATCCAAAAACGTGCGTGTTTTTTCATTTTTCAGGCTGCTAAATTAAAAAGACATTAAGCACGTGCGCTAGTAAACGATGCCCCCTCAAGTGCGTGACGCAGTCTGTGATTTTGCCTGTGACGTTCGTTCAGGTGAAGAAGCTGGAGCTGACTGGGAACAACATCTGGTGAAGACGCCGGTTCTACAAACAAGTAGCTATTACTCCTCTGCCGGAAGTCCCTGAATAAAACAAAAATTATCTGCTTGAAGGGAATTGTCTCTTTTATACATGTACATGATTTTTGTTGGTAAAAGGCATGAACATGGCGTTGCTAGCTGACTTATTCATGCTACTTTACGAGCAACTGGCAAGCTGTATCAGGCGGCATTACATCCAAGGGGAAAACAAATAGCTATGTTGAATAAAATTATAAACACTAAATGCAACAATTCCAAAGATTTTACTGAGTTACAGTTCATATAAGAAAATCTGACAATTTAAATAAATTCATTAGGCCTTAATCTATGGATTTCACATGACTGGGAATACAGACATGCATCTGTTTGTCATAGATACTGTACCTTAAAATAAATGATAGTGGCGTGAATCAGCAAACTAGTCAGTATCTGGTGTGACCACCATTTGCCTTTTGCAGCATGACACATCTCCTTCGCATAGAGTTGATCAGGCTGTTGATTGTGGCCTGTGGAATGCTGTTCCAGTCCTATCCAATGGCTGCTGGATATTGGCGGGAACTGGAACACTCTGTCGAACACATCGATCCAGAGCATCCCAAACAAGCTCAATGTGTGACATGTCTGGTGATTATGCATGCCATGGAAGAACTGGGACACTTTCAGCTTCCAGGAATTGTGTACAGATCCTTGCAACATGGGGTGTATTATATTGCAGAAATATGAGATGATGGCGGTGGATAAATGGTACGACAATGGGCCTCAGGATTTCATCACGGTATCACTGTGCATTCAAATTGCACAGTTTGCACAAATTGCACAGTTGATAAAATGCAATTGTATTCATTGTCCGTAGCTAATGCCTGCCCATACCATAACCCCACCGCCACCAACTGCTCGCCCACACGATGTCATACACATGGTCTCGAGTTGTGAGGCCAGTTGGATGTGCTGCCAAATTCTCTAAAATGACATTGGAGGCAGCTTATGGTAGATACATTGACAGTATATTCTCTGGCAACAGCTCTGGTGGACATTCCTGCAGTCAGCATTACAATTGCACACTCTGTGGCACTGTGGTGTGACAAAACTGCACATTTTAGAATGCCGTTTTATTGTCCCCAGCACAACGTGCACCTGTTTTAATGATCATGCTGTTTAATCAGCTCCTTGATATGCCACACCTCAGGTGGCTGGATAATCTTGGCAAAAGAGAAATGTTCATTAACTGCAATGTACACAAATGTATGCACATTTTAGAGAAATAATGTTTTTTTTGCCTATGGAACATTTTATTTCAGCTCATGAAACATGGGACCAACACTTTACATGTTGAGTTTATGTTTTTGTTCAGTGTATATTTTCTAAGCTATCCATCTGATTGATAAAGTTGTTAGATAGCATAGTGGTTAGAGTTTTGGGCCAGTAACCGGAAGGTTGCTAGTTCAAATCCCTGAGCTGACAAGGTAAATCTGTTGTTCTACCCCTGAACAAGGTAGTTAACCCACTGTTTCTAAGCAGTCATTCTAAATAAGAATGTTTTTTTTCACTGACTTGCCTAGTTAAATGAAAAACTGCTGGAAGTAATGTTACCTAACTCCCACCATCAGTCTGATTTCACCACCTTAGCTAGTGAAGTGAAATGTAGATAGGTTTCTCGAAAATTAAAACAATGTATTTGCTAGCTATATTGCTGACTGTTGTGAACACTTTTTGTCAAACTACTCCCAGCTAGCACAGTGGATCTGGGCCGAATCCGGCTGAGAGTCGGGGCACTCGGCTGAGAGTCAGACTCGGCCGACATCATGTGGCCTGAGTCTGGGCCACCTTAGGCAGTATAGTCATGTGATTATATGGGCTGATTTATGTCATTAACATTTCATTATTCATTTATTTTTGCCATATTTTGTCATTGTTTCTGTGATCAAAAAATATATATATATTTCAATTAAATTCTTTAAGAGTCCTGCCTAAGTTGTATTTTGATACTTTGTGCAAGGAAATTGATAAGCATGAAAAACTTTGTGGATGGAGCCTCCTGAGTGGTGCAGCGGTCTGAGACACTGCATCGCAGTGCAAACTGCCTTGCTACAGATGCTTGTTCGATACTCAGGAGAAGACCACAATTGGCCCAGTGTCGTCTGAGTTAGGGGAGGGTTTGGCTGGGCGGGATGTCCTTGTCCCATCACACTGTAGCGACTCCTGTGGAGGGCCAGGCACATGCACGCTGACACAGTCACCATGCTGGTGTTTCCTCTGACATAACATTTTTTGGGGTGGATGGGTATCATTTGTATGAATAAAATGTATAATAGTAATATTTAAAATTACTAAATGGTGTAATTTTGTTTAAATACATTTAACTAAATATGCATCGGACTGCTTCTGGGGGGAATGCTGGTAAGATGCCGGCAATGTTGACTGAATTCCGGTAGACAGGAACGGCCCAATGTACTTGGGCCGATTCTGGGAAGTCATTCATTTTGATTCCGGGCTGAGTCCGACACCGGGCCGATTCAATGAGTTCCGGCCCCTGAAAGAGGGCTGCTTCTGGGCCGATTAATCTGGGCTTTGTTCCCCTGCATATTTATTGATGCACTGCTGACTGAAAAAGTAGTTGTTTTTGGTATAATTTGGCTGAATAGGCTTGTGCGCATTTATATTAGTGTTTCATTGGGTAACTAAGTTACTGACTGACTAGACTAATTCTTATTCATATTTTTGGTGTTGTTTCATTTCAGATGAAGAGGGAGTTAGATCACCAGAAAATCAGCATGCAGACAGACCAAGGCTCCTATTCACAAAGCATCTCAGAGTAGGAGTGGCATAGTTAAAGTGGCTAGTGATACATGTGTTACATAAGGATGCAGTCGATGATGTAGAGTACAGTATATACATATGCATATGAGATGAATAATGTAGGGTAAGTAACATTATATAAGGTAGCATTGTTTAAAGTGGCTAGTGATATATTTACATCATTTCCCATCAATTCCCATTACTAAAATGGCTGGAGTTGGGTCAGTGTCAATGACAGTGTGTTGGCAGCAGCCACTCAATGTTAGTGGTGGCTGTTTAACAGTCTGATGGCCTTGAGATAGAAGCTGTTTTTCAGTCTCTCGGTCCCAGCTTAGATGCACCTGTACTGACCTCGCCTTCTGGATGATAGCGGGGTGAACAGGCAGTGGTTCGGGTGGTTGATGTCCTTGATGATCTTTATGGCCTTCCTGTAACAACGGGTGGTGTAGGTGTCCTGGAGGGCAGGTAGTTTGCCCCCGGTGATGCGTTGTGCAGTCCTCACTACCCTCTGGAGAGCCTTACGGTTGAGGGCGGAGCAGTTGCCATACCAGGCGGTGATACAGCCCGCCAGGATGCTCTCGATTGTGCATCTGTAGAAGTTTGTGAGTGCTTTTGGTGACAAGCCGAATTTCTTCAGCCTCCTGAGGTTGAATAGGCGCTGCTGCGCCTTCTTCACGACGCTGTCAGTGTGAGTGGACCAATTCAGTTTGTCTGTGATGTGTATGCCGAGGAACTTAAAACTAGCTACCCTCTCCACTACTGTTCCATCGATGTGGATAGGGGGTGTTCCCTCTGCTGTTTCCTGAAGTCCACAATCATCTCCTTAGTTTTGTTGACGTTGAGTGTGAGGTTATTTTCCTGACACCACACTCCGAGGGCCCTCACCTCCTCCCTGTAGGCCGTCTCGTCGTTGTTGGTAATCAAGCCTACCACTGTTGTGTCGTCCGCAAACTTGATGATTGAGTTGGAGCGTGCGTGGTTAAGTGACCACGGATGTCAGTCGTGGGTGAACAGGGAGTACAGGAGAGGGCTCAGAATGCACCCTTGTGGGGCCCCCGTGTTGAGGATCAGCGGGGAGGAGATGTTGTTGCCTACCCTCACCACCTGGGGGCGGCCCGTCAGGAAGTCCAGTACCCAGTTGCACAGTGCGGGGTCGAGACCCAGGGTCTCGAGCTTGATGACGAGCTTGGAGGGTACTATGATGTTGAATGCCGAGCTGTAGTCGATGAACAGCATTCTCACATAGGTATTCCTCTTGTCCAGGTGGGTTAGGGCAGTGTGCAGTGTGGTTGAGATTGCATCGTCTGTGGACCTATTTGGGCGGTAAGCAAATTGGAGTGGGTCTAGGGTGTCAGGTAGGGTGGAGGTGATATGGTCCTTGACTAGTCTCTCAAAGCACTTCATGATGACGGAAGTGAGTGCTACGGGGCGGTAGTCGTTTAGCTCAGTTACCTTAGTTGAGACACCTGTGTGATATACATTAATACAAATATATTCACTCTGGACATGAGACTTGTATTAGTGCATTTGTCTTGATTAAGTTATCACAGAAGTTAGCAAACATTTTAAAACCAACATGACAAACATGCTATGAAAAAGTTATTGTTTTGTAATCTTACAATAAAAAAAAGGAAAATTAGTAGTTTATACAAAACTTTATTGCATTTGGTCATCCCCAAAATGTGGCCATTGAAAGTCTGCGGATAGCTGACAACAGGGTGTTAGCTTTTTTTATGTGTTTTATGCTCTAGAGTTCCATAGCCCAGCAGACTCCCCTAGAGGAAAGGGGGAGGGACATATGTCCGTTTTTATAAGTCTGGGAGACTTTTACGAGGAGGACAGAGCATGAATTTTGTAGTACAGTAAATCCTATCCAATCTTTGGCCCTGGATAATATGCTAGCATCACACAAGCAGACTGCTAGTGCAACGAGTATTCTAGTATGAGTGACGCATACATGTCTGTGCTCTGGAGAGATCACAGGTAATCGGTCAGAAGACTCTGAAGGTCCTTGGACCAGTCCGTCTCTGTAGCACCTGGAGAGAGATGGATAGAGGTAGTGAGTGTGCTTGAATGAGAGAGTATTCACTCCTGACCTACCACTGGCCCAGGGCCTCCTGCCTAACCCTCTTATCGCAGTCTATCTGACAAGGAGTTACTCCAGGAGTAGACCGTTGTATGGTGCATAGGGCTTCTCCATATCTTATATGAGTGTAGTATTAGCTCTTGAATGGTATAAACCAGTATAAAGGAAAAATATATATCATGACTTACTGACAAGAAGTGCCTAATGTTCCTGTTGACAGTCATACATCCTGCCTATTTCTACAATTTCTCTTCTTAAAATCAGATTTTAAACCTAAGCTTAACCTAACCACACTGAAACTAATACCAAACCTTAAACCTTAAATTATGACCAAAAAGCTAAGGTTTGTTTCATGATTTTGTTACGATCTGGCCAATTTTGACTTTGAGGCTGTGGTAACTAGTGGAAAAAACAGCCCTGATAAAAAATATGCACACCATTTTGTGATAATGGTTATGACAAATTACATGGCGTTAGCTCGAGGCATTAACTCGTGAGCTAGCTATTAAATTTTTTTTTTTTTTTTTTAATTATGTAACTAGGCAAGGCAGTTTAAGAACAAATGTTTATTTATAATTACTGCCAATTGTGCGCCACCTTATCGACTCCCAATCACAGCAAGATGTGATACAGCTTGGAATTGAACCAGGGTATATAGTGACACCTCTTGCACTGAGCTGCAGTGCCTTAGACCGCTGCACCACTCAGGAACATAAAATGTGAGCCAGCTTGAACATGAACATGCATTGTTTCTGACATGCCACAATCCTGCTAGCTTTACATCTAACAAATATTTAGCTGCTACTGTAGATAGTTAGATAACAATGGTTTATGATAATTGCAGTTAGCCTGCTCATTAGCTATCTAGATAATGAACTAAGTGTAAAATGCAGCTAAATAGCTAGCTAACCAACTAGGCAGTTATCAAAGACACTCACTTGGTAATTTACCATATTTATCTGACCAACTAGACATTACGACTCCTTCTTTCCAACTCCCGTCTATAGGTCTTCTTCTACGTTCAAAATAATATGGCTATAGTCTGGTGCTTCATTTTCAAAAGAAACACTTGCACACAAACCATCTGGTGTAGCTAATTGCTCAGTGTTCCAAAAGTATTCACTTGAGTCTACTTCAAGCCTGGACAACGTTCTATTTAATATTTATAGCATGCAGCCCAGGAGTATATAATCGATTATATCTCCAATATACAATGTTGGAATGAAAACAAAGTGACATCAGATTCATACAAATATGCACTACTCATTATTGTTGGTAGGGTTTAACATGAAACATGGGCTTTAAATAGGTGCAATAATAGGAGAGGATACCTTACTTTTCAATGACCTGCTCCAGTTATATAGGTGAAATTACTTCAAATGTAGCATTTGAAATTATTTGCATGTACATTATGTAATTATGGCTTATCAAATGCATACTTTTGAGGAACAATCATTCCTTGGTCTAACCATTACATCAAATTAAAGTGCAAGTCCCTCCCTTCCTTTAGGAAAAGTATTCTAGACTGACAAATCAAGAAAGACACATTCAGTACTAGAGGTGCATGGCCAGAATGAACACAAGTAGGCCCCAGGTGACATTTAACCTGTACCTGTATGATGGGATGATAATGTGCATCAAATCAGAGACGTCCAAGTGGAGTCACTTAGCGACACATCAATTGCTCCCTCTACTGCAAACATCATTACATTTGCTGTCTGTGTGTGTCAGCGCTGATTCAAAGGGCTGGCTCCAGTCTCTGTCTAGGCCAAACCAGTCATAGCATTCATTTGAATTTAGGGAAGAAAAAGGGATGTCACATAGACAGAGTGGAGTATAATGGAGTTGATCATTAGGTTTTTTTAAATGTCTGATTGTCAAAAATACAACATTTGGGCTTCTGGCTTCTGTTTACGTAGTCCGTTTGCCTTTTTGTTATTGAATTTGGGGCCTTTATCATGCGATGGCAGGGGAGTTCATTATGCTTTTATCCATTTGTGAGATATGACTGGGTGCCAGTTAGAGGAAATGTGGGGTGGATGAAGCCTGCTTCATTCCAATGGCCAGTCTGGTTTGTTGCACTTTCTCTCTCCTAGATCTATTGTCTCTCAGTGAGTCCAAGGCTCAGCTTCTCTGTCAAATATACTCCAGCTTGGACAAATTGTTGGGGGAATATTATTTCAACATTGCCTGGAGTGAAGGACATGGTTTTGCATAATAGTGAAGTAGGGACAATTATATTACGGTTGTCTTATCAGAATTTTAAACAGCTTGACTATTTCATTTACGATTTTGATGACTGACTTAGAAAAACTTAGAAAAATGGGATTGAATGTACTTTTGATAATGAGTATAAAATGAATGTGTCACAGAAGCAGTGCTGTGAGTATGAATGAATTTGGTGAAAATATATCTGTCTTTAAGTTAGTGTTTTGACAAGTAAACGCACAGAAATGTAGTATCTATTGAACTGTATTGTAGTAACAATTAGACTGGGTTGTAAGAGTTTACTGCATGTCTAACAATGTTGTAAATGCATTTGCTTTGATCAAATAGTTGCTTTCAAAGTAACACTGACTTTCCGATTAAAAATTGTAACTCTTCACTACTAGCAGTGAATGCCTTTGTAATTATAAATAAATCAAAGACCAGACTGCAATCAGCAGTAATTGAGGTATAGATTGCAACTTGCCTCCAATTGCTGCCCCTTAGAGAAGAAAAGAGGAAAACAGACTTCTTGAAATGTACTTTTGGGAGAATATGGAGATTGCAGCCTTTGATAATTCCATTTGGGAAGAAAAACTGAAAATCTAATCAGACTCTCTCTGGCAGCGCTACACAGCTGTGGTGGTACAGGTGGCCAGATCCTGCTATGATCAGCTAAAATATGCAGCATTGGGAATCATCCACAAGTACACAAGGCACACGCCCTACTGAGTGAGCATAATGCAAAAATAACCATGTGTTGTCACATTCAACATGATAGACCTTTCCCAGCTGTCAAAAATCATTGCAACGACGTCATTTCAACCAAATGGTTGTTATGATGTATATTGACATGTTACATCATTATACTGCACATACAGTGCCTTCAGAAAGTATTCATAACCCATGACTTTATCCATATTTTGTTGTGTCACGGGCCTACACACAATACCCCATAATGTCAAGGTGGAATTATGTTTTTAGATTTAAAAAAAAAATGAAATGAAAAGCTGAAGCCTAAGTCAGTTCAGGAGGAACAATGTGCTTAACAAGTCACATAATAAGTTGCATGGACTCAAGTTGCATGTGCAATAATAGTGCGTAACATGATTTTTGAATGACTACCTCATCTCTGTTTTGCACAAAAAAATTATATCTGTAAGGTCCCTCAGTCGAATAGTGAATTTCAAACAAATTCAACCACAAAGACCAGGGATGTTTTCCAATGCCTCACAAAGAAGGACACCTATTGGTAGATGGGTAAAAAATTAAATAAGCAGATATTGAATATCCCTTTGAGCATGGTGAAGTTATTAATTACACTTTGGATGGTGTATCAATAGACCCAGTCTCTACAAAGATACAAGTGTCCTTCCTAGCTCAGTTGCCGGAGGGGAAGGAAACCACTCAGGGATTTCACCATGAGGACAATGGTTACTTTAAAACAGTTACAGAGTTAAATGGCTGTGACAAAAGAAAACTGAGGATGGATCAACAACATTGTAGTTACTTCACAATACTAACCTAAATGGCATAGTGAAAAGAAGGAATCCTTTACAGCAGGGGTCCCCAAACATTTTCCTGTGAGGGCCACATAACTTTTCCCTTCTCTGATGGGGGGCCGGTGTCAGTTTGTAACAGAAAAAGTGTGACGATCGTAGGGGAGCTTAAAATTTTTATTGTTTTCCAGAAAGCCACACATAACCAAATAACCCTTTCCAGGTTCTTTACAGAAAAAAAGTCAGGAAACAAATAATAACACTATTAATGAAATAAATAATAACTAAATAACCCTCTCTGAGTTCTTCACAGAAAAAAACAGGAAATAAATAATAACTAAATAACTCTCTCTGGGTTCTTCATAGAAAAAAAAGCCATGGAACATTAACTTTCTGTCGTGCCATGCACAATCTTAACAGATAAAGTTCAGCTCAGTTGTCAGAGCAGAATCTCTCTGACACATATGAGCAGTCTCTTAAAGTTCTTGTGTTCCTTCCTTATAATCCTTTTGTAGGTTCCAGTAGGCTTGTAGACACTCTCTCTCTCATCAACTTCCCTGTGAAAACCACAAAAGAAGCAGGTTGAGAAACTGAACTAAGTGATACAGCACCTACACAGCACAATACATTTCACTACCAGTATGGTTGTAAAGATGGATTTTATCCCAGTAGATTTTATTATGATTATATTTGTTTATGCTCAGAATGACTCATTCAAGTCAGAAAAGTGAGCTTACCTATGTATGTTCATCAGTGTGAACTGTGGGCCTGCATCTGGCTGGTGAGAAGTTGAATATCAGGTTCCATTCTAGTTACAGCCAGTCTCAAGCACTGATGCAAATGTTCATCTGTCAATCTTGATCTCATCTGGGTTTTCAGCAGTTTCATGCGAGAAAAGGTTTTCTCGCAGATTCATGCGAGAAAAGGTTTTCTCGCAGATATACGTGCTGCCAAAAACTGTGGACATTTTCATTGCGTGTTTTTTGATGTTTGGATATGTGTCGTTTGGGAGGGCGGCATAGAAGTCAATGAGACTGTTGGGCTTGAATGAGTCTTTCAGAACATCACAGTTCTGTAACTCAGCCAACTCAAACTGATATGAAGGCTGGGCTTCATCAATGTCGGCAACAAAGGGGTTCTGAAAAAGACGGATTTCTTTTGCATGAACATGTAGTTCACTGAATCGCACACCGAACTCCGCCTTCAGCATTTCCAGTGCTTCCACGCACTTTTCAGCTGGGAACGGGACCGCTGGGTTCTCTGTCGACAGGTTTTGGGTAGCAGGAAGATGGACGAAGTTGCGCTTTTTCACTTGTTCCAAAAGCAGCGCTAATTTCACCTCAAATGCTTTTATGTGTGAATACATGTCGCAAATGAGTTTCCCCTCGCCTTGTAGCTGCAAGTTAAGGCTGTTAAGTATTTCTGTCACGTCTGTTAAAAATGCGAGGTGCCATTTCCATTCTGGGTCGATCAGCTCTGGGACCGTTTTGTCTTTTAAATGAAGAAATGCGTTAATTTCGGGTAGCAGCTCGTAAAAACGCCTCAACTCTGCCCCGGCTCAGCCATCGGACCTCTGTGTAGTACAGCACATCTCCGTGCGTAGACTCCAGTTCAGACAGGAATTCTTGGAACTGCCTGTGTTTAAGTCCCTTTGCTCTGATGAAGTTTATGCACGACACCACACAACACCATTAACTTAAGTTTTTTTTTTCTGGAGGCCAAATAGGAAAAAAAATTGATAGCGTCTCTGGTATTGTTCAGAGGGCCGGGCCAAATGTGCTGACGGGCCGTATCCGGCCCGCGGGCCGTAGTTTGGTGACCACTGCTTTACAGAATACAAATATTCTAAAACATGCATCCTACTTGCAATAAGGCACTAAAGTAAAACTGCAAAAAATGTGACAATTAACTTTTGTCATGAATACAAAGTATTATGTTTGGGGCCAATCCAACACAACACATTGCTTATTTCCACTCATCATATTTTCAACCATGGTGGTGGCTGCATCATGTTCTGGGTATGCTTGTCATCGGCAAGGACTAGGGAGGCTTTTATGATAAAAAGAAATGGCATAAAGCTAAGCACAGACAAAATCCTAGTGGAAAACCTGGTTCAGTCTTCTTTCCAACAAACACTGGGAGACAAATTCCGCTTTCAAGCAAAACAATCATCTAAAACACATGGTCAAATATACATTAGAGTTGCTTACCAAGACGACATTGAATGTCCCTGAGTGGCCTAGTTACAGTTTTGATTTGAATCATCTTAAAAATCTATGTCAAGATTTGAAAATGGCTGTCTAGCAACCAACTTGACAGAGCTTGAAAAATAAATATATATAATTTGCTAATATTGTACAAACCAGGTGTGCAAAGCTCTTAGAGACATACCCAGAAAGACTCACAGCTGTAATCTCTGCCAAAGGTGATTCTAAAATGGATTGCCTCAGGGGGTTGATTACTTGTCTAATCAAGATATTTTAGTGTTTAACCTTTTCATGATTTTATTTTTATTTTTACAAATGCTAGAATTATTAATCCACTTTGACATTACAGAGTACAAAAAATGACAATTAAATCCATTTTAATCCCACTTTGTAACTTTGTAACACAACAAAATGTGGAAGAAGTCAGTGGGTGTGAATACATTCTGAAGTGCAACATTTGTCCTTATTCCCACGACTGTACCTGTATTTGCCTGTCAATGCATAAAAAAACTGTACCATATTAGACCAACGTCTCCCACTAGTCATAGACAATGGGTGCTATTTTTGTTTTGTATTTTGATTCATGCCACGGCATTCTTCCCAACCTGGCCGGGGTCCAAAGCCTAGCAGCATGAAGTGATCACCAGTACTCATTTGTACCAGTGTCACAGATACTGTGACTTGGTCAGACAGAGAGCAAACAGTGATGCTGGGTCAGGAGATTGTGGTGTTGTTAGAGCTCTAACTACTGTGGCCAACAATTGGCCTGTACCAGACTTAAAAATACTGTCAGTTTGTAAAGATGTGCTTAATTTGTAAAAATGACAGCCTTGGGGTTATTTCTTTGTAAAGGACTGCTAGAATGTCAGGGCCATTGAATATACTTGAGAGACTACAAGCTGCAGTATGTCTTTTATAAATATATACATATTGATGTAGTATAGCTGGATTTGGCATTCAGTCCCGTATAGACTGAGTGTACAAAACATTAGGAACACCTTCCTACACAGGGATTCTGGCCCATGTTGAATGATGGACCATTCTTGATACACACAGGAAACTGTTGAGCGTGAAAAACCCAACAGCGTTGCAGTTCTTGACACACTCAAACCGGTGTGCCTGCCACCTACTACTATACCCCTAGACCTACTACTATACTCCTATACCACTTAAATATTTTGTCTTGCCCATTCAACACATATACAATCAATGTCTCAAGGCTTAAAAATCCTTCTTTAAGGGGCTGTCTTCCCCCCTTCATCTAAACTGATTGAAGTGGATTTTACAAGTCACATCAATAAGGGATCATAGCTTTTACCTGGATTCACCTGGTCAGTCTATGTCATGGATAGAGTTCCTAATATTTTGTACATTTAAATATGTACCTAGATACTTGATGATTCACCACAAAGAGACTTGACGTGAATAAATGTCCTTCTTGGTCCTGGCATTAGTGGATGTTCATTTTCTGTGTTTCAGCACTTTGATTTAATTAAAATAATTGGTTGTTAAAGAATCTCCTCACCTGGTTTTCCCTTGGCCTAAATCAATTGTTTATTGAGGGGTGAAATGGCAAAAGCAGTGGAGAGTGCCACCCTAATGGGACCTTGGGCATACACAGACTTTGCTGTGCGGAGACTAAGGCTTTAACTCACTCTTAGCAGATTGTGGATTTTCTCCACTGCACTTCCAGAAGTGTGTTTGATTTGCACAACCACATGTCCCTGAGGAAGGGAAGTGACATATGATGTAGAAATCGGCAGACCCGTGGCGTGTTTGGTTCAGTACTGACAGTGGACCTAGCTGAGAAGTTATTTGGTGTGAGCAACAAGATTATGATCATGCAGTAGCAGTGCGTGGGTAAAATAACTGGGGAATCAAGGCCCCCCAAAAAAGCCAAATTACAACCTATGAGTTGTGATAATTGCGTTGTTTGCTCTGTAACCTGTTAGTACATATGCCTTACCACCTTGATATATAGGCCTAAAGGCCGAGACAATAAGAAGACACAGTGGAAGAATACATTCAACATCACCTTTGTTTCATCACAAAACCGGAGAGCAACCTCTGTCCGGTGAAGTCCACAAAGAATATTGCATATAACGAACAGTTACATGACCTAAAGCATGGTCAAGCAAGGTAATGTTCCAGAAATTTTTGGACTACTAAACAACTATTGATTTAGAACCACTGAGAGTTACTGCAAGTCGCAAAGAAAACAGGATCTGCCTCCAGTATTCCAGCACCATTTCAACTTCAACATTTCAAAATCATCTAATCCCCTATGCTTAGTCTAATACAGTGACAACTAAAGATACCAAGAATGATTTAGTCTAATCGATGTAAGCTAAATATGATGTGTGTGTGTGTGTGTGTGTGTGTGTGTGTGTGTGTGTGTGTGTGTGTGTGTGTGTGTGTGTGTGTGTGTGTGTGTGTGTGTGTGTGTGTGTGTGTGTGTGTGTGTGTGTGTGTGTGTGTGTGTGTGTGTGTGTGTGTGTGTGTGTGTGTGTGTGTGTGTGTGTGTGTGTGTGTGTGTGTAAGTAGAAAAAACATGTTGACTCACCCTACTTGTAGAGATGCCAATGCCATCCTCATGTTGCCTAAGCGGTCTTCGACTCTGTCATACAGTAGGCTACATGGCTAAAATGCCTGCTCTCTAGCCTAACTTCCTTTCATGGTCAACAATGCACCAGGCAAGCTAGTTAACATTAGCATACTATATCTACCTACATGTTGAACTTCCGTCCTCTCAGGCCAGGGGCACAATGCATGGTTGGATTCAGAATCGCTTTTAGAATCATTGGCCAGTACAGAGAATGAAGAAAACAACAAGTTCAACTCCCTATCAAATCCCTGACTTACCTAGTTAAATAAGGTAAAATAAAAAACTAAATGTGAAGAAAAAAAATCTCCATCATGGCTAATTTAGGAAAGGGATGATTTTAAATAGCTAGCTAGCCACCAGAGGACAATGATACAACGAAATGTAACAATTCAAGTTTTTTTTCTGTCAATGACATTTGGCTTCTGATTTAATGTGAGTGGTCTGAAGTCAAATCCAAACTGGCTTCCCTTGACACTTTTTTGGGGTGCACCAGGACCCTTCACAGCTGAGATCACTCAGTTTAGCTTAATGCTGATTGGTTATTATTTTCTTCATTTTTTTTTGTCAAGGGAGGCCAAATACTCACTGGCTTTCCTTGCATGCAATGCTACTTGCGGCAACAATGTCATTTTTGACCAGACTGCATTAGATAGATACTATAAGCTACACGTCCAGAGACAGTGGGGCGCTCTTTCGCTCTCTCGGATGCTTTCTCCGGTGAGATACGCCATCAGAGTCCCTGGGTTCACGCCCAGGCTCTGTCGTAACCGGCCGCGACCGGGAGGTCCGTGGGGCGACGCACAATTAGCCTAGCGTCGTCCGGGTCGGTAGGGATGTCCTTGTCTCATCGCGCACCAGCGACTCCTGTGGCGGGCCGGGCGCAGGGAGCACGGTGTACCCTCCGACACATTGGTGCGGCTGGCTTCCAGGTTGGATGCTCGCTGTGTTAAGAAGCAGTATGGCTGGTTGGGTTGTGTATCGGAGGATGCATGACTTTCAACCTTCATCTCTCCCGAGCCCGTACGGGAGTTGTAGCAATGAGACAAGATAGTAGCTACTACAACAATTGGATACCAAGAAATTGGGGAGAAAAAAGGGGTCAAAAAAAAAAAAGAGATACATTCAGCCATTTGTGAATTGAAGGAAATTTATGAAACACAGAGAAATCGAAGATAAATTAAACAGTATGCAGGAGAATGCCCAAATACACAGACCACAGAGCACACACTTGAGATGTATTGTTGTTGAAGTGCTTATGACTGACGTGATTACACGGTATGAAATAAAGAAAAGCTTGAACACTGTATGAGTGAAATTATTTTTATCTTGACTTTATCATTTCAGCCATACTTTCTTTAGAGAGAATGCAGAGTAGACTCTCATACACTGTTGTTGTGGAGGAAACATTAAATAACTAATGTGACGGTCATAAACCTTTGTCAAGACAACTTCCTTCGGGGACTTCATTATTCTACCCACCAAATAATAGCTGTAAAATCATTCACTTGTGAAAAATAAAAAGCATTTAAAGGCACAATTTGTCATTTCAACAGCCTTGCCCTGCCACTTTGTTTAATATAAGACACTTGTACAAAGCTTAACTTTTATGGTTTTAATAAATTGGATTCCTCAATAATCAATGTTTTTATGTCATTAATTGAAACGACCCCTGAACAGGACTTTAATGGAACAGGACTTTAATGGAGTAAAAAATTTCCTTCGAACAATGAAAGACTGAAGTAGGGTTGGAGGATATCGCTGGTTCGTTGTTGTGGCTGTCTGGCACAGTAACTACCCTTTACGTTGAGATGGAGAAGGAAGACCTATAACCACAATGATAGAAATGTAACAGTCTAGCCATTTTCCTTCTCTGTTTTGTGTCCTTTATCTTTCATCAAATGATGACCTCTTGGCTACTGAAAAATTCCAGGACCAGTTAATCACAGCTTCATTCATTAAAATCTGACAAGGATTTCAAAGATGAGACCCATTAAATCACATTTTTCATTCCGACGTAGTCCTTTAAAAGGGCAGTACAATCTGTAGTTGGCTGAAACATAATGTCCCCTTATGTTGACAGCTAACTGCAAAAATCTGCTGGTGTATCTTATCATTAATTAATTAAAATTATAGTGACATACTTACTTTCCATATTAATGTTGGTGAAATTGGTTAGAATGTTGGAGCCATTCTTGTTGCACAAATTGGATAGGAAATTGAACCAGAAGAGTATTATAAGAAGGGTATTATTGTTTTCTGACGAATGCAGATGTAGTGTAATCTACTCAAGTTGTACTTACCTTGAGTAATACTGACATCTGCTGGGACAATATGGAAACAAAAAAAGGAAAACAACTTAATTGAGATAGTAATGATTTTCATGTTTACAATGACTAGTTTGTGAGGATTGATAGTAAATGTTCCAAACAAAACTAATCAATTCATTCATATTCCACTACTTATGTGTTCAAACTTCCCAGCTCCGTTTGCATTTTTTTGCACTTTTAGGTAAGAAAGCTTTCTCCATATCAGCAGTGGAAGTGTTATCAACCAAGAACGGTATTGTACAATAAGATGGAGCTGCTGATATTTAAACATAGCAATCATTATTAAGGTGAATTATTCCACATCTCCCTCTTGGTGGAGTGGGAGAGGTTGACAAGCTCTTTGATTGCTCCCTAAAGCTTATTCCATGTCTGTGCACCTCTGTTGATTTGCATCGTTGCATTTAGAATTCATTCTGAACTACTGAGACTGTCATCTCTGACCTTAGTTGTTGGCCTGAAAGATGAAAATTGAATGAGTTTATTACTGCTTTGGTTCCCTGAGAGTGTGAGTGTGTGGGTGTGTGTTTTTTCAGGTGCCATTAAGACCCAATTAGATCTAAATTGTTTTCCTGGTGTTCATTACCATTCCGAATACTAATGTGGGGGGCAAAGTATTGGGGCTAAAACATATCTCTGGTGCTCATACGGTGTGACCTTGTCCTTGATTTGCTTGGTCAAAGTGGGGCTTTTATTGCTCTAATTCATGCTGATATAAAAATGTAATCCATAGACCTAATGGACACATGATCAAACACGTAAAGGCGCGATCTGTCGTTCCTACATACATTTTTTTACTGATACATTTTAAATTTTCCGTTCTTGACTGACCGTTAACGTAATGACGGACTGTAGTTTATCTTTGCTTATGTGAGCTGTTCTTGCCATATTATGGACTTGGTATTTTACCAAATATGGCTATCTTCTGTATACCACCGCTACCTTGTCACAACACAACTGATTGGCTGAAACGCAATAAGAAGGGAAGAAATTCCACAAATTATCAATGTTCCACAAATTACCAATTTATTTCCCCTGTATTTAAACAGATAGGCTAGTTGAGAAGAAGTTGTCATTTACAACTGTGATCTGGCCAAGATAAAGCAAAGCAGTGCAACACAAACAGCAACACAGAGTTACACATAAATAATAAACAAACATACAGTCAATAATACAATAGAAAAAGTCTATATACAGTGTGTGCAAATGAGGTAGGATAAGGGAGGTAAGGCAATAAATAGGCCATAGTGACGAAATAATTACAATATAACAAATTAAACACTGGAATGATAGATGTGCAGAAAATGAGTGTACAAGTAGAGATACTGTGTGCAAAGGAGCAAAATAATAAAAATAGATGGGGATGAGGTAGATGGATGGGCTAATTATAGATGGGCTATGTACAGTGCAGTGATCTATGAGCTGCTCTGACAGCTGGTGCTTAAAGTTAGTGAGGGAGATATGAGTCTCCAGCTTCAGTGATTTGTGCAGTTTGTTCCAGTCACTGGCAGCAGAGAACTGGAAGGAACGGCGGCCGAAGGAGGGATTGGCTTTGGGGGTGACCAGTGAAATATACCTGCTGGAGCGCGTGCTACGGGTGGGTGCTGCTATGGTGACCAGTGAGCTTAGATAAGGTAGGGCTTTACCTAGCACAGACTTATAGATGACCTGGAGCCAGTTGGTTTGGCGACGAATATGAAGCGAGACTTAATTTTGGATTGGAGATGCTTAATGTGAGTCTGGAAGGAGAGTTTACAGTCTAACCAGACACCTAGGTATTTGTAGTTGTGCACATATTCTAAGTCAGAACCGTCCAGAGTAGTGATGCTGAGTGGGCGGGCAGGCAGGTGCGGGCAGCAATCGGTTGAAGAGCATTTATTTAGTTTTACTAGTATTTAAGAGCAGTTGGAGGCCATGGAAGGAGTGTTGTATGGCATTGAAGCTCGTCTGGAGGTTAGTTAACACAGTGTCCAAAGAAGGGCCAGAAGTATACAGAATGGTGTCGTCTGCATAGAGGTGGATGAGAGAGTTTCCAGCAGCAAGAGCGACACCATTGATGTATATAGAGAAAAGAGTCGGCCAGAGAATTGAACACTGTGACACCCCCATAGAGACTGCCAGAGATCCGGACAACAGGCCCTCCGATTTGACACACTGAACTATCTGAGAAGTATTTGGTGAACCAGGCGAGGCAGTCATTAGAGAATCCAGGCCTGTTGAGTCTGCCGATAAGAATGTGGTGATTGACAGAGTCGAAAGCCTCGGCCAGGTCGATGAATACAGCTACACAGTATTGTCTCTTATCGATGGTGGCTATGATAGCGTTTAGGACCTTGAGCATGCTGAGGTGCACCCATGACCAGCTCGGAAACCAGATTGCATAGCAGAGCATAGCATCTGTTTGTTAACTTGGCTTTCGAGGGCCTTGGAAAAGCAGGGTATACGATATACGTCTGTAGCAGTTTGGGTCTAGAGTGTCTCCCCTTTTGAAGAGGGGGATGACCGCGGCAGCTTTCCAATCTTTGGGGATCTCAGACGATAAGAAAGAGAGGTAGAACAGGCTAGTAATAGGGGTTGCAACAATTTCGGCCGATCATTTTAGAAAGAGAGGGTCCAGATTGTCTAGCCCGGCTGCTTTGTAGGGGTCCAGATTTTGCAGCTCTTTCAGAACATCAGCTATCTGAATTTGGGTGAAGGAGAAATGGGGGAGGCTTGGGCAAGTTTCTGTGGGGGGTGCAGGGCTGTTGACCGGGGTAGGGGTAGCCAGGTTGAAAGCATGACCAGCTGTAGAAAAATGCTTATTGAAATTCTCAGTTATTGCGGATTTATCAGTGGTGACAGTGTTTCTTAGCCTCAGTGCAGTGGGCAGCTGGGAGGAGGTGCTCTTATTCTCCATGGACTTTACAGTGTCCCAGAACTTTTTGGAGTTTGTACTACAGGATGCACATTTCTGTTTGAAAAGCTAGCCTTTGCTAGCAGAGAGCTCAATCATTCCTCCATGACAACAAAATCATAAACAACAGACTAGGGCTGGCTAATAAGTCCTTAGTTTTGGGGCTATGCTCAGATAAAACAATTTGTCTAATCTATATTCCATATTTCCAAGTCCTATTCTTGAAGATCAAGGGTTATAACATTTTATTGGAATGACTGGAATTCTGATAGGATTTGGTTTTTAATGTAAATATATACATAATTTAGTCATATTATTATAAGTAGTAGAAACCGATGAGTTAGAAGACACCTACCTAACCAACCCACAAAGTAATGGCCAGCTATGTAAACATTAACATGGATTTATTGTGCAATACACGTGGTTCATTTGGTAACATACATTTTTGTCTTCTTCTAATGCTTCTTCAGGGGAAAGTAATCTAAAAGTAACTGATTGGCTGAAATGTAATCTGATTATGTTACTGAGTTTGGACAATCCAAAAGTTACTTTAGTGGCACTTTAGTGGTTACAATCGAGACAGGTAACTAACTGGATTACATTTAGAAAGTAACCTACCCAGCCCTGATTGATGTGTAACTATTTGAAATTTTACATGTTTTTCATGGTTGCAAAGGCAAAGGAAATGGCACCGCAATTCAAGAACAATCAAATTAATAACTTATAGTAAAGTGTTTGAGCTGCGATTTTTATATCAAAGTGTCAGAGCTGATATTTGCTGTTTGGATCAGTCATTCAGTCTCAAGGAGGACAACAAATAAATCAATAATATCTCAGATTGTTGAAATCTGTCAGCTAGACTGGAGAAAATAATTGGAGATATGACATATTAGCTGTCAACAAGGACATCAATCCAACAAGGCAAAACAAGCACATCAATCAAGTGACTTGAACTTCTGCAGTCTTGAGGGGTGTCATTATTAAAAATGTGTAGAACTCCTGAGATGGATTATTACCAGTCAAATACAGTGGGGAGAACAAGTATTTGATACACTGATGATTTTGCAGGTTTTTCTACTTACAAAGCATGTAGAGGTCTGTCATTGTTAATAATATGTACACTTCAACTGTGAGAGTCTAAACCAAAAACCCAGAATATCACATTGTATGATGTTTAAGTAATTAATTTGCATTTTATTGCATAACATAAGTATTTGATACATCAGAAAAGCAGAACTTAATATTTGGTACAGAAACCTTTGTTTGTAATTACAGAGATCATACGTTTTCTGTAGTTCTTGACCAGGTTTGCACACATTGCAGCAGGGATTTTGGCCCACCCCTCAATACAGACCTTCGCCAGATCCTTCAGGTTTCGGGGCTGTCACTGGGCAATACGGACTTTCAGCTCACTCCAAAGATTTTCTATTGGGTTCAGGTCTGGAGACTGGCTAGGCCACTCCAGGACCTTCAGATGCTTCTGACGGAGCCACTCCTAGGTTGCCCTGGCTGCGTGTTTCGGGTCGTTGTCATGCTGGAAGATCCAGCCACGACCCATCTTCAATACTCTTACTGAGGGAAGGAGGTTGTTGGTCAAGATCTCGCGATACATGGCCCCATTCATCCTCCCCTCAATACGGTCCAGTCATCCTGTCCCCTTTGCAGAAAAGCTTCCCCAAAGAATTGTTTCCACCTCCATGCTTCACGGTTGGGATGGTGTTCTTGGGGTTGTACTCATCCTTCTTCTTCCTCCAAACACGGTGAGTGGAGGTTATACCAAAAAGCTCTATTTCTGTCTCATCAGACCACATGACCTTCTCCCATTCCTCCTCTGGATCATCCAGATGGTTATTGCCAAACTTCCGACGGGCCTGGACATGCGCTGACTTGAGCAGGGGGAGCTTGCGTGCGCTGCAGGATTTTAATCCATGACGGCGTAGTGTGTTACTAATGGTTTTCTTTGAGACTGTGGTCCCAGCTCTCTTCAGGTCATTGACCAGGTCATGCCGTGTAGTTCTGGGCTGATCCCTCACCTTCCTCATGATCATTGATGCCCCACGAGGTGAGATCTTGCATGGAGCCCCAGACCGAGGGTGATTGACCGTCATCTTGAACTTCTTCCATTTTCTAATAATTGCGCCAACAATTGTTGCCTTCGCACCTGTCCTGTAGCCCATTCCAGCCTTGTGCAGGTCTACAATTTTAACCCTGATGTCCTTACACAGCTGTCTAGTCTTGGCCAATATGGAGAGTGTTTGATTGAGTGTGTGGACAGGTGTCTTTTATACAGGTAACAAGTTCAAACAGGTGCAGTTAATACAGGTAATAAAGAAAAATTAACAGGTCTGTGAGAGCTGGAATTGTTACTGGTTAGTAGGTGATCAAATACTTATGTCATGCAATAAAATGCAAATTAATTACTTAAAAATCATAGAATGTGATTTTCTCGATTTTTGTTTTAGATTCCGTCTCTCACAGTTGAAGTGTACCTATGGTAAAAATGACAGACCTCTACATGCTTTGTAAGTAGGGAAAACCTTCAAAATCGGCAGTGTGTCATATACTTGTTCTCCCCACTGTATATGGTGTCCATAACAGGACAGCCTCTTAGGACAGGACAGCCTCTTAGCAGTGTCTTTAATGCTAGGGTACTTATTAATCACCCTGGCATTGCAACAGCATATAACAAACTTTGGTTTTGGAGTGTAATGTCCCGTTAAGCTTTTCTACACTGTTTAAAATGTTACTACATGTGTTATTTTCTGATTTTGAATAAGTGGACGGTATCTGAATGTTATATGCTGGCAGCCTGTTACATACTACAGCAAAATACAGATTTAATCAAGTTGTCTATAAAAGTGTTGGTGTAGGCAATGGAATAAAAAAATTGAATCAAATCAAATTGTATCAAATCAAATTTTATTAGTCACATGCACAGAATACAATAGGTGTAGACCTTACAGTTAAATGCTTACTTACAAGCCCTTAACCAGCAATGGAGTTAAAAAAAATATATACAAATAAGAATAAGATCTAAAAGTAACAAGTAATTACAGAGCAGCAGTAAAATAACAATAGCGAGACTATATACAGGGGGTTCCGGTACAGAGTCAATGTGCGGGGGCACCGGTTAGTCGAGGTAATTGAGGTAATATGTATATGTACTCTAGATAGAGTTGTTAAAGTGCCTATGCATAGATGATGACAACAGAGAGTATCAGCGGTGTAAAGGGAGGGGGGGGTGGGTGGGTGGGGGGGTGTAGTCTTTCCTACAGTCTATTTTTCAACAAGGCAATTCATTTTTCCCCAGCAAAAATCCCATCCAGCAACTGAGGTAGCCTGTCTGTATGTGATGGTATTTTGATTTCTCTTTCCCATTTCCAGTTTATCACTGTCTGATAAGGTCACCTCATGTCGTCCCCCCACGGTAACCAACTACATTTGCTTTGCTGCTAGCTGCCATGCTATTATCAGTATGAAATGTTGACCAACAGACACAGTACTTACAGATGGATACACACAGTGAAACACACAGTGTTTAGGAATCTAAGCATTCTCCAGGTGCAGCAGTCACTATCTATCTGTCCTTTCAGCAAGTCTCCACTCAGAGCTTCTGGTTTGGTTGTTGTGCTGTTGCTAGTATTTGAACATGATAATCCCACACAATGCTAACTGCTAACCTTTATGGCATTGATAAAATGAGAATGCAAAAAAAACACAACAGTCATTTTGTTCATGTTTTTTAGTTCATATTTTTGTTAGTAGAAAGTACAACCGGTACATACAATATTAAATACCATTATGTCTGCATTTTTATGACATGCTTATGCTTTACAAACACCATCCTGCATTGCTTACATTTTAAGCAATCTTGTGAATGTTATTTCTGTGTTCCACATCTTACATCCCACCCTGGTCTGTCTCCATGTCTGACCAAGCAGCTGTGGAGTAATGTTATGTAAATCACAGAGCACAAGATTGCCTTCTTCCACCTCTAACGAGGACCCCATTTTATTTGAATTTCATACCTATCATTTCCACCCTCTCTTTCATCAGTGGGAAACAGCAGTCTGGAACAGCCTAATTGTCTCAAACTGAGCACGGATTAGATTCAGTACTTAAGACCCAACACCATAGCCATCCTCATCGAGTTACTAAAACTGGACAACACAATCATATTGTGAATCTCAAATGGTTGTAGGAGAGTAGAATGGAAATGAAGATGATGTGGTTTGGAATGAATATGTGAATATCTCACTTGTTGCTGGAATATGAGGGAATCCTTTGTTTTTGAAGGGATTGGAAAAATAAGAGATGGCAATGGCATGCTTCTTGAAGGCTGGCATCGCCCCTAAAGGGAGCACGGCATTCAAATAGCTATGAATGGAATTCCGGGTTATATATATATATATGTGTGTGTGTGTGCCTGTTCTACATGTTATTTTGGCATTAATACGTGTCACATGTCAATTTGCAAACAATGTAAAAAAATATGTACATAATTAAGTTAATAAAGCAGCATACAAATATGGTCTCTTTTTAGCTTTCTTGAGTAAGGCAGCTCCAAAATGCAGGTGTTTCAGCCTAGGTCAGTGCTTTCTGTGGTGGTGGGGTAGCCAGCGGAAAATACGGACTGTAGGGGTTGGTAATGTTCTCTAGTTGCACCAGAATTGTCTCAGTGTTCTGTCACGAATGGGGACACTGCGTCACCGCAAAATCTACGGGTAGATCTTGATAGTTCAAGCCCCTTGGGTACTGCCATAGAATTACTTTAGAAGTGTCCATTCAAGAAGGCTCAAGGTCATTGGCCACAGATAAAATGACTTTATATCTACAGTAGCTTTGATTGGACTGATCATGTCAACATCGTACTTTCAAAATCTTAGCTAGCAGTCATCATTATGAATCAAGTTGGCAATCTACTGGCAAATCCTTTTCAATCCTTGTCATATGAAAATAAATTATAGATAAAACGTATCGATGCTCATCGGCCATTGGACATAAATATTTCACAACAAGTTGGAAAATGCAAATTCAACAATGAGTGGTTTGGAGGAAGCAGTGGCTAACTGCAAGCATTGCAAATCAATCACTAGTCTGCTATTCAGTGAAGTGGATATGTTGTCCAAGTCTGGGCTTAAGAGTCTCTTTTCCAAGCTTAAAAGGATAAACATTCAACATTGGCCATGCTGTCAATCCAGCATGACTTCTGCCGCTTTCAAGACAACTGGGAATCTCTGGAAAAAATGAGCGCCGACTGGGAAAATATGTTCGAACGGTCATCCAACTCGGAATTCCAAGTCGGGAACTCGGCCTCTTTCTATAGCTCCGACCAGAAGATCACTGACGTCATGATTCAACCTTGTTCCCAGTTGTCTTGAAAGCACCATAAATCCAGAGAATGCCAGACTTTGATGACTAAATTTGCCCACAAGAACCACTGCACCACCTTCCTGTTCAAGTGAGCACAGCACAACAAATTGAGTCCAAATATATCTTATAAGCTGCTGCATAAATTATGTAATACGCCAGGGAGATATGTATACTGTAGCTAAGAAAATAATAGTCAGTGTATGTTGTGTAGTAAGCTGTTAGTTGCCCATGTGCCTCACTCTAATAATTTATTCCCTTTCAAATAAAATAAAATTGTATTTGTCACATGCGCCTTGAAATGCTTACTTACAAGCCCTTAACCAACAATGCAGTTCAGGAAGTAGAGGCTATATAACAAGGCTAAATACAGAGTTAATTTTTTGGGCCTTCCTCTGACACCCCCTAATATATAGGTCCTGGATGTCAGGAAGCTTTACTCCAGTGATGTACTGGGCCATACGCACTACCCTCTGTAGAGCCTTACGGTCAGATGCCGAGCAGTTTCCCCCTTATAATTTAGCCTACTGTTCTGACTTGGTGGTGCACAAGTAGCCTATAGCCTGTTTTAGAGAAATGTAATCATTGAATATTGGAAAAGCTTACATTGTCTGCTTATATGCCCCCTTTTGTATCCTACAGTTCTGACTTGGTGTACAGGGAGAACAGACCATGTTCTGAATTCTGTCGCAGTACATTTCAAAAGTGCTGAACAAATAGTTATACTGACTACATCCGTGCTAGCTAACTCCTGAATGTCTTAATCAAAATTTTGGATTGCCTCTTATCCACTCGTCGTCCCCTTATGCCATAGTTTGTACATCTCAATGGTCAGTGAAACCACATTTGTTTAAGCAAGTCAGCCATATCAGCTATGTTTTTTTCCAAGGCAGTAAATGAGGCTGATTGAACTGTTTTGCTGCCAGACAAAACTCTGCTGATAGGCAGGTGTAACAGTGGTAAGGTGTTGGGACTGCTGTTGGGACTCTGCTGTTGGGACAGCTTTATGTAGGCCCTAACAGTTTGTGGGCACCGTTTGTCATGGTTATAGTCCAATTCATATATTATTTTGTGTTGTGTTGTGTAGTGGCTTTGCTGGCATGCTTATCATTTCTTTTTATTTTTTTGGCCCTATCAAGATTTACATGCTAATATTGGAACTGGTCGGGACCTCAAGCTTCGGGCATAATTTCAATTCAGGCGAAAATAAACTCATCTCAGTTAGATGGACAATAAGCAATACATTTTGTCATAATGGAGTAGACAGCATCTGCCATTAAAACCCATTTTTTTATTATTGTTATTATTTATCTTTAGCTTTTCATGTGTTTGTGCTACCATAGGGTGTTCTTTTGTGAAGTGGAAAGTAATTCCATAAAATAATCCGCTCTTGACTATTTGAGTTGTGAAACATAAAATAAGGTAAATATCAATTCTCCCAATTCCTTGGCATTTGCTTATCTACATATTCTGTGGTCATCCTAAAGGGACCGGTTGTTTACCACACCACCTGCATAGAATGTGAGCTAGATAGGGGTCAAAATAGTTGCAACAACAGTAACTTTTATCTTGGGGAACCTATACATTATGGTTTTCGGAATTTCTTTACAAAGAATACTTTGCCAATTAGGCCCACCATATATTAATACACATACCAGTTATTTTTCAATATGAGTGCCGACACATCCTATTTGACCACTGAAATTAAGACAATGTATTATTTCACTACATAGGGTCTTAGAAAGAAAATGTCAACAGCCTGCAGGATATTAAAATTGAATCTGTACTTGCAGCTTGCTTTTGCGCCACTGGAGGGCAAAGTAGCGCCATGGACACTTCGAGAAGTTGTGGAAATGACCTATTTTTCATACGCTTTTGTGCTCAGAGCTCAGGCATTTGTCTTTCTTTGAACAAAAATATGTATGTGCGCATAAACATACAATTTCATTACCATATCCTCTGTGCAAGCACGAATGCTGCTGTGTCATAGCAGAAAGGCCAAGCATGTCATTAACAATGCCCCTGCATCAAACACTGCTGAGGAACAAACAGACTCCATGATGAGCCGTCAATAGAGGGGACAGACAGCGCCAACATCAGGGGGAATGAGAGGGCAGAGGCTTTCAGAAATCTATGCACCAGATTACTGAATTTGCAGTAACTAACACACATATATGCCATAACATCAAAATGGATGCCGATGGTTTCTTTTTTCCTTCTAATGTCCAGTTGGTTGGGTACTTGAGAGATAATTTATGGATACTTAACTAGATTTAAACTACATGGCCGTAAATAATCCACCTCAAGTGGATCCACCTTTTACAGTTCAAAGAGATGCAGGATCAAGATGAGCATTTTTGCTTTCAATGAGGGGGGAAAGGACTATAAATAGTTTGGTAGAGAGAGTGGTTATTAATATGACTAAGTTTATTCCACTCTTAATGTTTGCTTACTATCAGTGGGGTGCTAGGTTGTCCCCTAGGGTTGTTTGCGGCTAATTGTTTGCGTCCTCCATGAAATCTTGATGAACATGAGCACCCGGAAGCAGGCAAATTGAAATGTATTCCAGCTAGCGAGCACCTAAATGGGGCTACTGACTGTGTCTGAAATCTTCAGAGGCAGCCTGCTCTGCTGTGCTCTACTGCAGCCCAGACGGAGGGGAGAGGAGGACGTGTGAGCATTAACTGGGGCAAGAAAAGACCACCCAGGGGCAGTCCAGATTAGACAGAGGAGACGGAAGGCGCCTGGGGTGTGTGGAAAATTAGCTGGTTGTTGAATGGAAGTCGGGGTGGCGCTGGGGGTCACTCTAGGACACGAGGGGTCTGTTCAGTCTATTGAAAGAACACAGTGTTCCAATGGAGCTGATTCGCCAACTCTTTTTTTTATGCAGATAATAGTATCTTTTATGCAAATAAAAAGAGACTGGTTAGTTTATTAATAATACACATTGAATATATTACAAATGAACATGAGTATTCAATCTTTTTTTTAAGAACTAGAACCCTTGTTAACGAGCAAACCCGTGAGAGAAATGTGCTTTTAAATAATGCATTCCCAAAGACTCAAGTGATTTATAATCTAGTTTCTTTGCGACGTGTACTCTGTAGGATGTGCTGCTGCTTTGTAGAAAAACAATATCTGTGCAACTATTCTCAAACACACTGCAGATTGCAAGACAGTGGTGTGACATTAAAACTTTCGTCATCCCAGGAAGGGGGAGGCTCATCCTCAGCTATACTGCTAAGCTAAGTAACTTGGGGGACTTCTCAAGGCCTTAGCCTACTTCTTGGTGTTTGTGAAGGGAAAACACAGTGCGGCAGACTGCATGTGAGGTGTGATGCAGTGTGATGCAGTGCTATAGTGCGAGACAGCCTAAGAAAGTCTTGCCTCGAGACTCAAAGCACTGGTGCTTTGCTGCTTTGCTTTAAAGACAGGCTAGATCTTGCGGCTTCACTTTAAAGACAGGCTAGATCTTTTCTGCTTCGCTTTAAATACGGGCTTGATCTTTGCTACTTCACTTTAAAGACAGGCTAGATCTGTACTACTTCATTTCAAAGAAGTGGGCTGGCAGGTAGTCTAGTGGTTAGCGCATTGGGCCAGTAAGTGCAAGGTTGCCAGATCAAATCCCTGAGCTGACAAGGTAAAAAATCTGTCGTTCTGTACCTGAACAAGGCAGTTACCCCACTGTTCCTAGGCTGTCATTGTAAATAAGAATTTGTTCATAACTGACTTGCCAAGGTAAAAAAAAAGACAGGCTATTTCACTTTAAAAAATCAAGGCTGTATCATATCTGGCTGTGACTGGGAGTTCCATAAGCGGTACACAATTGGCCCAGGTTTGCCAGGGGTAGGCCATCATTGTAAATAAGAATTTGCTCTTAACTGACTTGCCTGTTTAAATTATTATTATTTTGAAATAAAACAGGCTATATCTTTACTACTTCACTTTAAAGACGAGCTTTGGAGTTGAGCTCTCTTGTTTACAGTCAGTTGTCTGGTGCAGGGAAATAATGCATTCCAGCAGGAAAGCTAGACGTCAAAAGAAATCCACTTCTGCTTTTGTGGATACAGAAGAGAATTCCCATCCGTATATAGGAGTGCAATTCAGCCAAACAGATAAATGGCATTGGCAGAAGACAGCATTCATAGTGCAGGAAATACTAGCTGAATACCATAGAGCAGGAGATCAAACCAACTACTTGGAAAAGTGCTATAATAGAATATGGTTGCATATGCTGTGGACAGTTCCCTAGCTTTATCAAATATAATGAGAAGGTTGTACATCGGGTTCACTTACTAATTCATCTATTCATTAGCTGGTTGTACACTAATTCATCCTTTGAATTTGCCCCCTAAACATATTGTTGTTGTATAAATTAATATTTCCTTGATTTTTAGATTTTTATTTAAAACAAATCTATTTGGTTTGTCCTTGTGCTCTAACTGATACTGCAAACATACCAATGACCCACAACAAGGGGAAAGAGGTGATACTTACCCTTCCCGAAGAATATAATGTACAGACATTATGAACAAAATTACAGAACTGCAATGTCTTTGTATTTTATATATCTTCACTACTATAGCAGCACAGCCACATCTCCTCTCCAACACAATACTATATCCATTTATTATTTCCATGTGAAATGGATTGCAATAAAGATATACAATCAAGATTAAATCCTCACTTATTTGCCTTTAAATTCTGTGTTTATTTACTCACCTGACTAGACAAACAACAATTCCCCTCCCTAGCTTTGCAGGTGTTGAGGGAACATAATAAATAAAGATGTTGTCATGTTTGTGTACTGACGGGTAACCAGTAAATAATGCCATCCACCGTCACCAGTTGATGCCTCGAAACCAAAGAAGTAGCTCTGCAAGCATATTCTGGCTCGGTGGCTCAGCTCCCGTTGTGTCCCTCAGCCTGTCCAAACAATTCCATGATCTCAAATAATAATTCTCGTCTCACATCTGGCATATCACAGAAATTTAAACTCGGGGCCAAAAAACTATTCCTTAATGTCCGACAGCAATTTTATTCGGAATGTTCTAGACTTGAAATGTACATGTTAAATCGGACCTAGGTGTTTAAGTCATTAGGGAAGGAGGAGGAAGAGAATGCTAAAGTTTAAAAAAAGCAATCGACCAACATTTTTCAGAGGATTAGCTTTGCCAACTGTCATCTTTGCTGCATCGGCGCTCAGCCCCACAGACAGCAGCCTGTCGACTTCACGGACAAATGTCAACCTCTGATTTAGGGTGCATTAGATCATTATAGCCTCTGCCTGTTGGCTGTTTACCCCCAAAATGAATTTTGCAGTTCCAGAGATTAATTTACAAAAGAAAATACACGGGCATTGGCGGTTTATAGGCCTACTCTTTAATTCGACGTCTAGTCAACAGCATTCCGTTGTGTGTTTTTTACACCAACTGAGAACAATTAGACAAGTCAATATTGTTAAATCCATTGAGATAGGTTTGAGCGGTAAACAAAACACTTAGTTCACTTACTCACAGCTTGGGAAATAGCCTTCTCACAAACAGACAAGACAAGAGGAAAGTCCCATTGGGTATATTTTTACAATAGAGACAAAAAAATCACTTTTAACTTCATCCTTGTTTCTATCTGAGGGCTGTGGCACATATTATAGTGTGAGCATGTCTCATATTTCGTACTGTGTGTTGGTGTCATTAAGGTTCAATCCATAGGACTCAGACCTCATTAACTTACTCTATAGTGGCACTTCTATTCAGCATGGTTGTTATCTGTGCAATACTCCATGCACACGTCATATCAACATAACTGCTGCCCACATCTCATGTAATATCTTCCACTTTTCAGGTCTTCCTGTCTGAAGTGGATGATTGCATGTATACTAAGCTACTTTATAGACTTAATATAGAAGTCCCTCGATACTTCTTTACATGGCTACTGCAGAAGCCTGGTTGTTTCTGCTGTAGCCAGATTGTTTTGCAAGACAACAACATGGTGAGGAGTTGGCTGAAACCAAAACAAACTGGCAAACAGCTAGACCAGTAGAGTTCCAGTATAGAGTTTGACCATTATAATTGATTGAGTATGGGTATTTCATTGCTTAGAAAATGTTCAGTGAGTCTTAATGAGTCATGTCAAAGTATGTCTCGACATAAACAAGTGAAGTCTATCCAAAATGGTCAGCTTACATCGCATTAGAACAAAATATTTTAAATATTGAAACCAGGCCTTTTGAGCAGCTGACATCTCCAGTAGACAGGAGAAAAATGTAGTTTATAGTCTCACCAAATTGCTTCTTTGGTTCTCAAACATCCCTCAAATGACTGGAGCAAGAGAGGAATATTCGCAATATATCTCATGAAACATGACAGGCTGTTTATAATTCCTGGAGGGATCAAAAGGGTAGGGTTCTGGAATGATTTTGAGTAATGAAAGTTAGCAGGTGACATGAGAAGACACCTACAAGCACTCACCTACACCCCAGATTAATATTCTGAGTTTTCTGACACGTTGGATTCAGATGTCAATCACCTCCCGCTGGGCAATTATAAGGTGGGAGAGGACGAGAGAGGCAGATCCAGCTGCCGCTAATCTAATGGGAGAGGATGTCGGCGTTGGAGATGGAGAGACTGAGCGAGAGAGAGAGGAGGCAGGGTAAGAGAGAGATAGGGAGAGACAGAAGGAGCAAAAGAGAAGTGGGGTGGGAGAGAGAGAGAGAAGAGAGAGAGAGTGATTGTCAAAGACAGTGAGAAGAGAGAGAGAGAGTGTGAGAGAGTGATTGTCAAAGACAGAAGTAGCTAACTACAGTATAGCGTGCAGGGACAATGCCCACCCTTCATCTACAGTCCTGCGGGCATTGAATCAGCTCAGTTCTGGCAGATTGGTGGCACAGAGAATGAGAGCCCAATAGCACCGCAGTGGGCTAATTAGCAAAGTATTTCACACTGGGTGCTCTTCCACTTAACTCTTTGGCTCTCTGTCTAGGAAATTGTGTCGAGATAATCAATATTTTGGTTGTTTTTCTTTGTGTAATAGCCACAGACTCCAGACAAGATTAAACATGGCAGTCGCTACAATATCTATGACACGTCACACTCAGCAAAATGTTCCCTTTGATTATAATGAGCACATTTCTTTCGGTTTCTGTAGCTGTACTGGCGGATATTTTGAGGCTTAGTGTAACGGTTCTCTTGTGGTGAAGGAGAGTCGGACCAAAATGCACCATGATGATGATTCATGATATTTTAATGAAGGAAAAAAACTATACATGAAGAAACTACAAAATAATGAAATGTGAAAACCAAAACAGCCCTATCTGGTGCAAACACAAACACTCAAAGAATATGGCTGCCTAAATATGGTTCCCAATCAGAGACAACGAAAATCACCTGCCTATGATTAAGAACCGGCTCAAGGCAACCATAGACTTTCCTAGACAACCCTACTCAGCCACAATCCCAATACCTAATAAAACCCCAATACAAAAACACACCACAAAATAAACCCATGTCACAACCTGACCTGACCAAATAATTGAAGACGAACATACGTACTTCGACCAGGGCGTGACACTTAGACAATATATGAACAATAATAATCTCATCTCTCGTTAACTTCTCCTCTAGCTTGGTATTTATTCTCTTAGATAAATACGTAAAGGCAGTCATGTTGCAGCTTTAACTGTCATTGCTATAACGCAAGCTCACCAGTGACAATGTAGGGCCTCCAACTAGCTTCATTGCTTACAGGCCTGCTACACTGGACATGTAACTTTTGCCGGGCGTGAAATGCTCCCAAAACAGTCCGTAAGCAGTGCAGCCCTGCAAGAGTGTCACGGAGCTAAGTTTAAAATTGTAGCTCTAGTTCTATTTTCAAGAATTCAACTTGTGGCTCATGTCTGAGAACACATGATGAAGGCCTGGTGCTCTGCTCACACCCATAAAAAGTTATGCTTCCAGTGTAACAACACAAAAATCTTCTACTTTCGCCACAACATCAGTGTAGCACATATGTTACTGTAAGACAGTACATATCAAGCCAAATGTATCCTACGGATCTGTAATAGGCTGCCAACCAGTTCTGAAACAACTGCATTTGGCAATTGTGATCTATTTGTTGTGCCTTATTAATGATTTATATATTAAATATGCCCTGTTAATTTATTTGAATGAATATACGTTGTATTTGTCATTGAACAGTACAGTCAAAATCAGTTTTGTCCAAACATTTAACAAACATAACAAATACTAAAACCTCCAGCTTCAGAGATACTGCATATTGCAGGCATTATTATTCTTTTTTAGATACAGTTCTTTCACCACTGAGTGAGATTTGAAATTGAAGCTTTTTTAAAACATATTTCACTTGGATGGTTTTAAAATGAAGGTGATTATCCAGCGAGCACTTCCGGTGCCCCCCACTGATAGAGTACAGGAGTGTTATCTTGGTGAGTAATGTGCTTAGCTTTAGCTGTGAATAAAGATTGGGGCGCTGGGGAGCACTGCAAGCCAAACGGGTGGGCGTGCCTGACCTCAGTGTCCTTCCAGCCACTGCAGTAGGAGATGGAGAGCCACTCGGACTTTGCTCGTAAACAAAGGAACGCATAGAACCCACGTCCACTTGTAGCATGGGGTTAATTGACTGGCCAGAGAAACAGGCTGGCTGGCTGAGACGTGGAGAGAGAGAAGAGTGTGGGTTGGATGTTCTTAAACTATTAACGCCCTCTGAGTGACTCATAAATGAGCTATCTGGCTAAATGATGGGCTTTCTAAACACGGGCAGGTGGAGAAGCATTCCAAGTCGACTGCGGATAAAGCATTGTGAGGCCTGACAATGTGAGCCCTAGTGCTGAGGCTTTCTCACAACATATCATTTGAATGTGGGCGTATTGTGATGGTGAGATGTGCTGTACTGGCATTGGAGCTATCGTGACCGTCTCTGTGCCCCTTCTTTTATTATCTGGCAATTAACTCTCCTAAAAAAGAGGAGAAAACTGTTGCTGGCACAAAATAGAGGCAGTGGCATCCAAAAGCAGCAGGGAAAGAGGCATCCAAAAGCAGCAGGGAAAGAGGCATCCAAAAGCAGCAGGGAAAGAGGCATCCAAAAGCAGCAGGGAAAGAGGCATCCAAAAGCAGCAGGGAAATCCATCCAAAAGCAGCAGGGAAAGAGGCATCCAAAAGCAGCAGGGAAATCCATCCAAAACCAGCAGGGAAAGAGGCATCCAAAAGCAGCAGGGAAAGAGCCATCCAAAAGCTGCAGGGAAAGAGGCATCCAAAAGTAGCAGGGAAAGAGGCATCCAAAAGCAGCAGGGAAATCCATCCAAAAGCAGCAGGGAAAGAGGCATCCAAAAGCAGCAGGGAAAGAGGCATCCAAAAGCAGCAGGGAAAGAGGCATCCAAAAGCAGCAGGGAAAGAGCCATCCAAAAGCAGCAGGGAAAGAGGCATCCAAAAGTAGCAGGGAAAGAGGCATCCAAAAGCAGCAGGGAAAGAGGCATCCAAAAGCAGCAGGGAAAGAGGCATCCAAAGTAGCAGGGAAAGAAGCATCCAAAAGCAGCAGGGAAATCCATCCAAAAGCAGCAGGGAAAGAGGCATCCAAAAGCAGCAGGGAAAGAGGCATCCAAAAGCAGCAGGGGAAAGAGGCATCCAAAAGCAGCAGGGAAAGAGGCATCCATCCAAAAGCAGCAGGGAAAGAGTCCAAAAGCAGCAGGGAAAGAGGCATCCAAAAGCAGCCATCCAAAGCAGCAGGGAAAGAGCATCCAAAAGCAGCAGGGAAATCCATCCAAAAGCAGCAGGGAAAGAGTCATCCAAAAGCAGCAGGGAAAGAGTCATCCAAAAGCAGCAGGGAAAGAGGCATCCAAAAGCAGCAGGGAAAGAGGCATCCAAAAGCAGCAGGGAAAGAGGCATCCAAAAGCAGCAGGGAAAGAGGCATCCAAAAGCAGCAGGGAAAGAGGCATCCAAAACGGCCCAGTACATCTCTGAGACCGAGCTTTCAGGACCTCTATACTAGGTGATGTCAGAGGGAGAACCTAAACATTTCAAAGACTCCAGCCACCCAAGTCATAGACTGTTCACTCTGCTACCATAAGGCAAGTGCTGGAACCAACAGAACCCTGAACATCTTCTACCCCCAAGCCATAAGACTGCTAAATAGTTAGTTAAATGGTTAACCAAATAACTACATGGACTATTTGTAATAACTACATGGACTATTTGTAATAACTACATGGACTATTTGTAATAACTACATGGACTATTTGTAATAACTACATTGACTATATGTAATAACTACATGGACTTTTTGTAATAACTACATGGACTATTTGTAATAACTACATGTACTATTTGTAATAACTACATGGACTATTTGTAATAACTACATGGACTTTTTGTAATAACTACATGGACTATTTGTAATAACTACATGGACATTTTGTAATAACTACATGGACTATTTGTAATAACTACATGGACTATTTGTAATAACTACATGGACTTGTTGTAATAACTACATGGACTATTTGTAATAACTACATGGACTATTTGTAATAACTACATGGACTATTTGTAATAACTACATGTACTTGTTGTAATAACTACATGGACTATTTGTAATAACTACATGGACTATTTGTAATAACTACATGGACTATTTGTAATAACTACATGGACTTTTTGCACAAACAGTTTTGACACGTACACTGCCGCTACTGTTTTTATCAGTCACTTATTCTTCATTATATGTACATATTTCCTCAATTACCTCGTACCCAAGCACATCGACTCTGTACTGGTACCCTGTGTATCGTTACTTATTGTGTATTTATTATTACGTACTTTTCTATTATTTCTCTATTTTCTTTCTCTCTGCATTGGTGGAAAGTAAGTAAGCATTTCACTGTTAGTCTACACCTGTTGTTCACGAGGCATGTGACGAATAAAATTTAAATTAGACTTGATATGCCAGAGAACCTGAAAGAGGCTTACAGCCCTCACTGAGCTAGGTATGTGTCTCTTCAGCAGACAGAGGTTTGCCCTCCCCTCTCTCCCTTCATCCATCCCTCTTTCCTTAGTGAACAAACTGTCAGGGTTTAGGGAAAGGGTGGTGTGGGGCTACCACCAAAATGGCAAGAGGCTTGCTGAATCACCACTCAAACTAACCAGCCTTAACGCAAAGCAGGGGATTTTACGACAGGAGCAAAGTGTTATGCCATAGAAAACACATCATATCATGGTGTTTATATTTTGAAGGGCTTGCGCTCTGCATGGCACTTCCCAATTTGGCTCATATGCTTTGGTGCATTGAAGAGAGATGCAACCCTACAATCAAGTGGCCTTGAAATA
Source organism: Oncorhynchus gorbuscha (assembly GCF_021184085.1). NCBI lineage: Eukaryota > Metazoa > Chordata > Actinopteri > Salmoniformes > Salmonidae > Oncorhynchus > Oncorhynchus gorbuscha. The sequence continues at coordinate 88,047,635 of NC_060174.1, forward strand.
TGACACAAGGACATCCTGAATTGTGCTGACCTATTCTGGATTTGTTCTACATCGCAAGTGGCTTTTAGTCAAATTTCCATCCCTTTCTCCCTTCACTGTAAAATGGGTTTAATTAAACATTTGTGGCAGCAGCACTAGCACTCAGTCTGCCTGGTTGCAAATCATGGGTCTGTCTTCGCCTTGGCCACTTCTCCCATTCAATAGAATGTAATAGAGTCTACTACTAAAGCAAACACTTTTATCCAAAGTGACTTACAGTACAGTGAGTGTCACGCCTTGGTCTTAGTATTTTGTGTTTTCTTTATTTATTTGGTCAGGCCAGGTTTTGACATGGGTTATTGTGGTGTGTTTTTTGTCTTGGGGTTTGGTGGGGTGTCTACGTAGTCTATGGCTGCCTGAGGCGGTTCTCAATCAGAGTCAGGTGATTATCGTTGTCTCTGATTGAGAGCCATATTTAGGCAGCCATATTCTGTGAGTGTTTCGTGGGTGATTGTTCCTGTCTTTGTGTTTACACCAGATAGGGCTATTTCGGTTTTCATTATTTTCATTTCATTACTTTTGTAGTTTCTGTATGTGTAGGTTTTCCTTCATTAAAATATCATGAATCATCATCACGCTGCATTTTGGTCCGATCCTTGTTCTACCTCTTCGTCAGAGGAGGAGATAGAAGAGAGCCTTTACAGTGAGAGCATAAATGTTTTTTTGTGTATATGATCCCTTCAAGAATTCAATCAACGATCATCACAACTAAGACACAGGGCCAGGGTGTCCTAATGAAGGAGCTTGATCAGTAGGAATTTTAGGTTTCTCAAATAACATCTAAACCCCTAATAGTGCAGCCCATTGCAGCTGTTCTTCCTGCAGCCCCATAGCTTCATTCTCAGAGTATGTTGTACTTTGACAGACAAAGTACAGAGACATAGTGTGTTGATCACTAAAACAGTGTAGGATAGAAAAAACATATTGCAGCGCATATTTCTATGTATAGCAAAACAGTAATATAAACAGCATGTGGCTTCAGAAAATATTTATACTCCTATTCTACAATTCAAAATGGATTCCATACTTTATTTTTCACACATCTAGACACAATACACCTTAATAATGACAAAGTGAAAACAGATTTTTTGAAATGTTTGCAAATTTAGTGAAAATGAAATACATAAATATCATATTCACATAAGTGTTCACCCCCCTGAGTCAATACATGTTAGAATCACCATTGGCAGAAATTACAGGTGTGAGTCTTTCTGAATAAGTCTCGAAGCACACCTGGATTGTACAATATTTGCACATTATTATTTAAAAAATTCTTCAAGCTCTGTCAACTTGGTTGTTGATCATTGCTAGACAGCGAATTTGAAGTCTTGCAATAGATTTTCAAGTCAAAACTGTAACTAAGCCACCCAGGAACATTCAATGTCATCTTGATAAGCAACTCCAGTGTATATTTGTCCATGAATTTTAGGTTATTGTCCTGCTGAAAGGTGAATTTATCTCTCAGTGTCTGTTGGAAAGCAGACTGAACCAGTGACAAGCATATTCGTAATATATCCGTAATATGATATAAAAATATGAAGAATGGTACTCAGAGATGTGTTGTGTTGGATTTGCCCAAAACATTTGCCCGAATTTCTTTAGCCTACTGACGTTGAAGAGGCGCCGCGCCGTCTGTGCGGGTGGACCATTTCAGATTGTCAGTGATATGTATGCCGAGGAATTTGAAGCTTTCCATCTTCTCCACTGCGGTCCCGTCAATGTGGATTGTGGCGTGCTCTCTCTGCTGTCTCATGAAGTCCACAATCAGCTCCTTCGTTTTGTTGACATTGAGGGAGATGTTATTTTCCAGGCACCACTCCACCAGAGCCCTCACCTCTTCTCTGTAGGATGTCTCGTCATTGTTGGTAATCAGCTACTACTACTGTTGTGTCATCTCCAAACTTGATGATTGAGTTGGAGGTGTGCGTGGCCACGCAGTCATGGGTGAACAGGGAGTACTGGAAGGGGGCTGAGCATGCACCCTTATGGGGCCTCTGTGTTGAGTATAAGTGTTGTGGAGGTGTTGTTTCTTACCTTGGTCACCTGGGGGCGTTCCGTCAGGAAGTCCAGGACCCAGTTGCAGAGGGCAGGGTTCAGACCCAGTGCACCAAGCTTAATGAGCTTCGATGGTACTATGGTGTTGAAGGCTGAGCTGTAGTCAATAAACAGCATTCTTACATAGGTATTTCTCTTGTCCAGATGGGGTAGGGCAGTGTGCAGTGCAATGGCTATTGCATTGTCTGTTGATCTATTGGGGCGTTATGCAAATTGAAGTGGGTCTAGGGTGTCAGGTAAGGTGGAGGTGATATTATGATCCTTAACTAGCCTCTCAAAACACTTCATGATGACAGAAGGGAGTGTTATGGGCAATAGTCATTTAATTCAGTTACCTTTGCTTTCTTGGGTACAGGAACAATGGTGGCCATCTTGAAGCAAGTGGGGAGGGACAGCAGACTGAGATACATAATTGTATGAGTGGGGTACAGAGATGAGGTAGTCATTCAAAAATCATGTTAAACACTATTATTGCACACGTAGTGAGTCCATGCAACTTATTATGTGTCTTGTTTAGCACATTTTTACTCCTGAACTTATTTAGCTTTGCCATAACAAAGGGTTTGAATACTTATTGACTCAAGACTTTTCAGACATTTCAATTTATTTATTTGTAAAAAAAAATAATCTGGAAATATAATTCACTTTCACATTATGGGGTATTGTGTGTAGGCCAATGCCACATCTAAATGTAATTAATTTGAAATTCAAGCTGTGGAAAAAGTCAAGGGGAGTGAATATTTTCTGAAGGCACTGTTTTTACACTCGTCGTCGGATGATACATGACCGGACCAAGGTGCAGCGTGGTAGGCGTACATTCTCACTTTATTTGAAAATGTAACACCGGTAAAAACCAATGAACACAAACCGAACGTAAAGTTAGTCGTGCATAAAGTAACAAACAAAGACAAGATCCCACAAAAACCCAAAATGAAACTGACAACTTATATCTAATTCCCAATCAGACACAACGATAGACAGCTGCCTCCGATTGGGAATCAAACACACCAGCATAGAAACAGAAAACCTAGAATGCCCACCCTAATCACACCCTGACCTAACCAAATAGAGAAATAAAAAATCTCTCTAAGGTCAGGGCGTGACAACTGTAGATACCACACATGGAATAGAACCAATATAAGGGAATTCAAATGCACCACTGGTTATGACAAACCTGTTGATAGCTCTCACATAATATAGAGCTACTGTATCTGTATATCTAATGAGTGCAATGAAATTACAACTTACCAAAAAACGATGTCAAGTCTGCACGCCACTCACTCACTATGGACGCCATGTTATTCTCCCTCTATGGAAGATGGAGCGCCTGGCTCATGGAATGCCTCAGTTGGGGTATTGTATACATTGACTCATCCATTTAGTTTATTGTGAAGACAATTCTGTCTCAGTCGGGGATGATAAAACCCTGCAGACACTATCTTACAACTCAAAACAGCAGCACACAAACAATGTGATTTCAGTTGGTTAGAATAAAGTGCAAAGTCTTTAGAAGTAGGTAAAGAGAAGAGAGATGAATTCACTACTGTCGGGGAGAATTGGATACAGGTGCAGTGAGAACAACGACTAATTAGGTTCTTTCTGGTTTACTCTTCTCTATAAAGGCTATATTCTCATCATTCTCTCCTTCTTTTCTTCTCCCCTCGCAGCTCTTATTCCCACGTATCAGAAATGTATTCAGAGAGCTATACAAAGGGATTTAATAAAATAACATGTCATAATGACATCAGATCATAACACATACAGTATCATGGGCATGATTAATTGAATAGATATATGGTAATCCCCACTTTCCTGGCCAGATACATGTCCATTTTACTGTTTCAAATAGCTTTCACATAGAGCAGCAAAGAGCGCCTCACTCCAGATATGCACATAAGAGGGCAACAATATCCTTTAAAAGCAAAACCTATACTGAAGGCTGTAACAAAGGAATGCAAAAATTAAGATAAGATCAATTATGTATGGTAAAATAGGAAAGCCTGATAGGCAGTAATATGAATAAAAATGTATGCAAATGTCATACTTCTGATTTAAGATTAATTAGTAAGAACTAAAATCATGTAATTGATACTGAATGATGCATGTCTTTGACAAAGTCCTATATATAGCTGGACATTTGGATTTTCAATTAACATTGTTATGTAATGGTTATTAAGTTCTCTTTTAACCCACAGAAGAGCTTGTACTCCAAGTGTCATATTCGTCCAAGTCTACTCTAGTCTTCCAAGGACAAAATCCTTGTGATTACCCCCAGCATAATTTGGGCTTGATTCTTTAATCTTCTGTAATCTATTTTAGTTTGGAAACATACAACCGAAAATTGCATCAATGAGTAAATTAACAAAAAGATTAGCAGAAAGGCTAAGTGGGCACAAATGGACCACATGCCCATTTGGCCAGGGGGAATGATGGTCATAGTCATTTGACTCACAAGCTGTCCAGCTAGCTGATACCACATCGAAAACACAGTTTATGAGATTTCATCACATTGCATCACCACCCCCGCCACCATCACAACAGTCATGAAGAAGTGAAATGGTGTCGTGTACTGTAGGCCTCCAGTAATAACGGATTTAACAACATCAGTGTTTACAGTATGCGGGACCATGACACTTCGTACGCGCCACCAGATGGCAGATATGACATCATTAAATGTGAGATGTTTGTGCCGTTCTGTCATGGTGGCTGCCAGCGTCAGTCAGAGCAGCACAGATCTGTATTGGATACAACTCCCTGGATAGGAACAGGATGACTAACCATTGTTTTCCCCTCTCTCTACTTTTCCCTCTCTACTGGTCTGTCTGGTTACTAATCAAAACCATAGAGATAGAATTAATAGACATTCAAGTCCATGTTCCATGAAGGGTGGACCAGCGACCATATTGAATGTCCCATACCAGGAAGTAAAAGCAGGCAGCTCAGAATTCAGTAGTTCTATTTATATAATCGGAACCTCAATGTCTGCATAACTGCAGTTCCTCAGCCCCAATGTAGGCTACATTAGATATTCATGTTAAGCTTGACTCTCATTCTTCCTCAGACTAGGTTCCCCGACAGAGCGAGGCTGCTCCCAGTTGGCTTCAACAATGACACAGCCAGACCCAATTTATACTTTCTATTTACAAATGTGTTTCTTTTTGGGAAATGCAGGAGTCATTACAAGACTAAGCCCCCTTTTAAATCACCCATTCAAAGAGAGCCTCAAGACCCTATTAACAGTGATCGAACTCATGGGCCTTTATTTGTGTAATCTTGTTGTCTGCGTGACAAGGGCACTTTTGGTTTGTGGCAAATTAGTGAATTAGCACACCAAAACAGACAAGACTTAGTAGAAATGTGATACGTGGCATCCCAAAGGTTGATACATCAAAAAACTATCCTCTGACCTCGTCCTCAGGCCAGCAAATGAGAGTGAAGTCAACCATTCCATGCACTAATATAATAATAATAATAATATATGCCATTTAGCAGACACTTTTATCCAAAGCGACTTACTGTCATGTGTGCATACATTCTACGTATGGGTGGTCCCGGGGATCGAACCCACTACCCTGGCGTTACAAGCGCCATGCTCTACCAACTGAGCTACAGAAGGACCTACTTGGTAAATCTTTTCGGCGAGACAGCTGGATCTGCTGGAAGTGACTGCGTGTGATTTATGGAGTAGCATATTTTGTTCGTTATTTCGGTATAGCCTTAATGACTGACATTAGTGTCAGTGGAGTGCCGAGTGATTACTGTCCAGTAGTAGTCCCACTGTGTCCAGAGAGAAAAATGACAGCCAAAACTCTGGAGATGGGTAATCAATACTGTATTTATGCTTTGTGAGGAAACAACATTACTCATTCTTGAGCACAACAGCATTTTTATCGATACGCCTCCGATAGAATTTTCTGAGGAAAGATAATGAACATTTATTTATTTAGAGCATCAAAACAACACACCTGTCAATAGTTCTGAGGGTTTAGTAGGAAATACAGTATGCCTTTAAAAAAATGCTTTAAGGACAACCCTGTCCTCAGCTCCAGTGTTCAATGGTGTAATGTCAAGGCTTAAAGATCATAATGGCAAAAAACAAAATGTAATAGTCCATTGTTCTGCTCTTTCCATGACAGACTGACAAGGTGAATCCAGTTGAAAGCCATGATCTCTTATTGATGTCACTTGTTAAATCCATTTCAGAATCAGTTTAGATGAAGGGGAGGAGACAGGTTAAAGAAGGATTATTAAGCCTTGAGACAATTGAGACATGGATTGTGTATGTGTGTTATTCAGAGGGTGAATGAGCAAGACAAAATATTTAAGTGCATTTGAACGGGGTATGGTACTAGGTGCCAGGCGCACTGGTTTGTGTCAAGAACTGCAAAGTTGATGGGTTTTTCACACTCAACAGCTTCCCGTGTGTATCAAGAATGGTCCACCACCCAAAGGACATCCGTGGGGGATGTGTTTTGTTATTCAATACTCTGTCAAATTCAATCCCAAATTGACTTCTTTAGCCTCCATCTGATTATACTGATCGTCTTTTGGTTGTGTATATGAGGAGAGCAGTGCATGCTCTATAGGGAACCATAATGATCTCAGTTCATGCGTACACAGGAAAGTTCATCCACAGAGCCCTTGCCCCAGCAGCAGCAGCCTGCCTCCTAGATATCCAAACAAGTGTAGCTTTAAATGGCAGGAAGGCTCTCTGTGTTCTAAGCCATGTCTAATTTAACACCAAAGCCTACAAACACTCTGAAGTAATCCCTCCAATCTTCCTATGCAGTCCATAACCTTTGATGAAAGTCAATGAAGATCAAGGGGATCTGTCAAGTGCTTCACAATTTCCCAAACCTAATATAACAGACAGTCATCCTTCAAAGCAGCCTTGCATCACTGCTAGGCTCACAAGTTCCTGCTCAACAGGTCCACATCCACAGCTACTCAGTTCTGCCATATGGCAGGAGGGTTTATTGTGTGCCCCATTAGATTTGGGCTTCTGTTGAAAATTCATTTTTGAGGAGGGCGGGAAACGTTTCCCAATTTAATTGAAAGGCGCGGGAGACAGCTTCATGGTTAGATTAATTTATACATAAAATGCTGAATTTTAAGATATTCCCTCCCAACCCAGAGGAATTTTAGTTTGGGAATTCTCCCATGGGAAAAGCTAATACAGATTTTTCAAGTGAGGGGCATGGTAAGCCTCAGCATGATTATCTGTGTCCTTACATCCACTCAGTAGCTACTGCTATCACGAATTCAGCTCAAGTTCCTAAGCCACGTCTGAGGTCCCTTACCACCTTAACCTTGAGTCCTAATATCCCTCTAACTTTTACCAAAATCTTTTTGGTAATGTGAAAATATAGATTGATAGACACAAGTTTGTTGATAATACCACCAGGTACTTAATGGGACCGAATCAGTAAACGTCCCTCGCTCTCTCACTCGCTCACTATCACCGTTGACCTATGCCATTACCAATGCCTGAGATGAAGGTATTAATAAAGCTTTTATTCGAGCACTGCCTCAGTGGTAAAACCCTTGCAGAAATTGTAAAACATGGAATGATTGTATCATAAAGGCAACCTCATAAACCAAACATAGACCTGAGCCAATATCTGCTGTGAGCATGTGTTACCTTCCCCTACATGAACGGTTAAATGTCTTATCAGATGGGCATATGTCACACTGGTCAAGCTCTACACTGTGTCTTCCCTGTTCTGCCTGGGATTTAAAAATGTATATATATATATTTCACATTTATTTAACCAGGTAAGCTAGTTGAGAACAAGTTCTCATTTACAACTGCGACCTGGCCAAGATAAAGCAAAGCAGTGTGACAGAAACAACAACACAGAGTTACACATGGAATAAACAAGCGTACAGTCAATAACACAATAGGAAAAAAAGTCTATATACAGTGTGTTCAAATGGCACAAGGAGGTAAGGCAATAAATAGGCCATAGTAGCAAAGTAATTACAATTTAGCAGACTAACACTGGAGTGATAGATGAGCAGAGGTTTGGAGGTTCAAAGAAGTGTCCAAAGAAGGGCCAGATGTATACAGAATGGTGTCGTCTGCGTTTTCTATTTTCCTTCCATTTAAGAATGATGGAGGCCACTGTGTGTGTTCGTGGACCTTTAATTAATGCTGCAAAAATCCTCTCTCTGAGCTATACGGACAATTCCTTTGAACTCATGGCTTGGTTTTTGCTCTGACATGTACTGTCAACTGGAGGACCTTATATAGACAGGTGTGTGCCTTTACAAATCATGTCCAATCAATTCAGTTTAGTCCAGTTTCGAGTCTCATAGCAAAGGGTATGTATACTTATGTAAATAAGGTATTTCTGTTTTGATCAAACATTTCTAAAAACTTGTTTTGGCTTTGTCATTATAGGGTATTGTGTGTAGATTGATGAGGAAAACAATTCATTTAATGCATTTTAGAATAAGGCTGTAACATAACAAAATGTGGAAAAAGTCAAGGGGTCTGAATACTTTCTGAATGCACTGTACACATGCCCTTATTTGTTTTGTTCCTTTGTTTGAATTAGAGATCAAGATATTAACCTGCATTAATAACCTGTTGTACTTTCAGTTTTCCTGTAAAATACATGTCTGGTGTATTTATATTAACCCCCACAAATGACAATTATTGAATCAGCAGTATTTTAGCTTGTGGGCACCATTTTAACATATCATATAGGTTATGTTTTTTGAGAACGGTGAATGTTTCAAACAGATTGTCCAACAACTATAAACACTACACAATTTCCGTATATGTCCCATGTGGTTATTTTAATGGGTAAAATTTGGTTGGTGTCACGGATCCGTCCGGAACATTCATTACGCACACCTGTCCCCTATTCCCACTGATTCCTACTTGTATATGTGTGCCCTTTGGTTTCCATTGGGCTGCCGATTATTGTTACAATGTCCGTTGGTGCGTGTGAGTTCCTGTGCTGTGTGTTTTGGGCTTTCGTGCCCTTGTGGATTGAGCAGATGATTACGGGTCTCGTCCAATGTATTAATCATTGTCCATGTGTGTATTTATTTGAGGTACCCCTTGCTCCTTTGTTTGGGTTTCAACCCTTAGTTTTGTGTACGTGTTTGTTCGGTCTTCGTCCCGTGCCTTTACACAGCACGCCATAATTTGGGGCTTAATAAAAAAAACTATTACGCATTCCTGAGCCTGTCTCCCGAATCTCTTGATGCCAACGTGACAGCTAGATTCAATCACAGAAATCACATGCTACAATCGCATGTGTTTATACAACTATTGGTATTATTTATATTTCCCTTCAGCTTGTTGGCTTCAGAGGTAACGGCGGTTGCTTGAACAGCGAGGGAAATGCGAGCCCTTGATTTCTTGTAAGATGCTGATTGAATTAGACAGAATCTGCCAACCAGTTTACCCTTGATTGTATCTCCAAGGTCATTGCACTTGAGACATCTGTGGTTCTGTCTGGGGACCGGTCTACACTGCATTGTTTTTTCTTCTTATAAATGCTCTTCAATTGTGTTGATCAAAATTATATGGTAGCCTTTGAAGAACATTTCTCTGACATTTTTGGTAGATAATATATTAGATATGCTGAATGTGGGTATGTGTTTTGTTCCTACTCTCAAATAAAGCAAGTCTGTGCTCTCCCTCTCCTGATTCAATGATTGACTGTGGCCCTTAATCATAACACAGCCAAATTGTCCATCTCTACAGACATTGATAGCAGGGAGTAGATTACTCCTCTCTAATAACACAAACATCCCATCCTATTTTTGCTGAGCCTTGCAAACTGTCAGTAGATAGCACCACTTTAAATGACAGCTGCTTATCCGAGCAGACTTCAGTCCATTTTACGAGGGCGAAATCGGTGATACTGCAACCCCAAGAACTCTGGTATATAGTTCAACATCCTTCACTCACAACCCTATTCTCATCGCAGGTTGCCTAGCATTTTGATCAAAGTTATATAGCATCATGGCCCACCCATAATGGCCTTGGCTTATTAACAGTGCATTAAGGTATTCAGACCCCTTCACATTTTCCACATTTTGTTACGTTACAGCCTTATTCTAAAATGTTTTTTTCCCCTCATCAATCTACACACAATGCCCCATAATGACAAAGTGAAAACAGTTTTTTTACGTAAGTATTAGGGGAGTTTCTCCCATTCTTCTCTGTAGATCCTCTCAAGCTATGTCCAGTTGGATGGGGAGCGCCGCTGCACAGCTTTTTTCAGGTTTCTCCAGAGATGTTTGTTCGGGTTTCAGTCCGGGCTCTGGCTCGGCCACTCAAGTACATTCAGAAACTTGTCCCGTGGACACTCCTGCGTTGTCTTGGCTGTGTGCTTAGGGTCGTTGTCCTGTTGGAAGGTGAACCTTCACCCCAGTCTGTCCTGAGTGCTCTGGAGCAGGTTTTCATCAAGGATCTCGCTATACTTTGCTCCGTTCATCTTTCCTTTGATCCTGACTAGTCTCCCAGTCCCTGCCACTGAAAAACATCCCCACAGCATGATGCTGCCACCACCATGTTTCCCCATAGGGATTGTGCCAGGTTTCTTCCAGATGTGATGCTTGGCATTCAGGCCAAATAGTTCAATCTTAGTTTCATCAGACCAAAAATCTTGTTTCTCAAGGTCTGGGAGTCCTTTATATGCCTTTTGGCAAACTCCAAGTGGTCTGCCATGTGCCTTTTACCGAGGAGTGGCTTCCGTCTGGCCGCTCTACCATAAAGGCCTGATTGGTGAGTGCTGCAGAGATGGTTGTCCTTCTGGAAGGTTCTCCCATCTCCACAGAGGAACTCTGGAGCTCTGTCAGAGTGACCAGAGGGTTCTTGGTCACCTCACAGACCAAGGCCCTTCTCTCCCGATTTCTAAGTTTGGCTGGGTGGCCAGCTCTAAGAATTGTCTTGGTTGTTCCAAACTTCTTCCATTTAAGAATGATGGAGGCCACTGTGTTCTTGGGGACCTTCAATGCTGCAGACATTTTTGCAACTTCCCCAGATCTGTGCCTCGACACAATCCTGTCTCGGAGCTCTACGGACAATTCCTTCGACCCCTCATGGCTTGGTTTTTGCTCTGACATGCACTGTCAAATGTGGGATCTTTATAGACAGGTGTGTGCCTTTCAAAATCATGTCCAATCAATTGAATTCACACAAGTGGACTCCAATCAAGTTGTAGAAACATCTCAAGGATGATCAATGGAAAAAGGATGCACCTGAGCACAATTTTAAGTCTCATAGCAAAGGGTCTGAATACTTATGTAAATAAGGTATTTCTGTTTAGTTTTTTAATATATTTGCAAAATATTCTAAAAACCGGTTTTCGCTTTGTTATTACGGGGTATTGTGTGTTGATTGATGAGGGTACAAATGTATTTAATCAATTATAGAATAAGGCTGTAACTGAACAAAATGTGAAAAGTTGAATGCATTGGACTGTATATGAAAAGTGTGTTATGATGTGACTTTGAAATGAGAAGCGAGAAACAAATGCATACTCATGACTTATAAGAGTCTGCTACATTTATTATACTCTGCTTAACTGTGAAAACTTCATTTACTTTCTATAGGGACAATTGAAATTAATACCATATCTTGGGAGTAAATAATATTAACCTGCATCCTCAGACACCTTTGGACACAGCAAGAAGCTTAAATTAAAATTACTGCTGGGTAATGTATCCAATGAATGTCAACAAGGGCTAATTTGACAAGTCGTCATGACAGCATTATTTCACTAATTATTAATCTGAGGCATACATAATGAATTACAGGTTCATAGTTTGTAATTTAAATTGGACATGTATTTTTCCCCTCTCTAAACACTATTTTGCAACCAGTACCCAATTAAGTATATTTGTGACCTAGTTATGTCAGAGATGAGAATCAATAATTACAACTATGTATAAGATGCTCCAATGAGTGTGGAGAATCTTCTTCAGAGAGAATTCTACAATTCCCCCACATGAGAGAGGGGCAGGCTTCTCTACAACTCCCTGCTGTGCTATAACATTTAATAAACCAGTCATGTCTCTGATATAAAACTTCAAGTATCTTAATTTACTCTATGGTGTCAACAGAATTTGTCATAAAAACCTTTACACAACATCCCCCAGCTTGTTTGAAAAAATGCATACGACCACCATCAAAGATCACCGCCACTGACTGCCTCCCGTTTAATAATGAAACATCCTGTTTCCATCACAGATGTCGTGATGTTTTTACTCATATATTAAAAACTGTGGATGGAAAAGTGGTTTCTGGTAGCTTCTGGGAACAATGTCACAGCATTTTGCACCAAAATAACATTACCACTTTCCTCCAAGACAAAATATTTTTCTAATATTACCACTTTCCTCCAAGACAAATATTTTAATGTTCAAGACATTCTAATTTTCTTCGCCTGTATTTGTTTCAAATATTCATGCCTGCAGGCAGAAGATGAACAGAACAACCTAATTTCTGTCATGCAGGTGAATGAGGACCCAAAAGCGACTTGGCGAAAACAGAGTCTTTAATCCAGTAAAGCAAATCTACAATCATAAGACATAATTCCACTCGTAATGACGAGAACAGACTGGAGACTCGATCAAGAACTGCAGGTTGCCTCGGGAAGGCACTTGAACGTAGCAGACTCAGACACCTGCTCACCACGCAGCATCTGAGGGAAACACGACACGACAGGGCGATACACAGACACAGCACGGTGAACAATAGACAAGGATCCGACAGGGCAGAAACGGAAAACAAGGAGAGAAATAGGGACTCTAATCAGGGAAAAGGATCGGGAACAGGTGTGGGAAGACTAAATGATTGATTAGGGGAATAGGAACAGCTGGGAGCAGGAACGGAACGATAGAGAGAAGAGAGAGAGGAAGGGAGAGAGAAAAAAGGGGAACGAACCTAAAAAGACCAGCAGGGGGAAAATGAACAGAGGGAAAAGCAAAATGACAAGACAAAATAAGACAAAACATGACAGTACCCCCCCACTCACCGAGCGCCTCCTGGCGCTCTCGAGGAGGAACACTGGCGGCAACGGAGGAAATCATAGATCAAACGGTCCAGCACGTCCCGAGAAAGAACCCAACTCCTCTCCTCAGGACCGTAACGAAAAACGATAAAAAGGGAAACTAGGGTACTACTCTAAAAAAAAAAAATGAGACACGGGTAGAGAACTGAAAGCTTTAGAGCAAACAGGACCAAACAGGCCAGGAGAGTAACAACTAGGGACAGACTGAGACACAGCAAGGGCAGGAACAAGAACAGGAGAGATGCGATGGCAGGGAACAGACTGAGACCCAGCAAGACCAGGAGCAGAAGCAGAAAAAAATTACCAGACTTCTTCTGCGCGCAGTCTGAACACGCAGCCACAAACGGCGCGTGTCACGCTCCTGAGTAGGCCACCAAAACCGCTGGCGAATAGAAGCAAGCGTACCCCGAACGCCGGGATGGCCAGCTAACTTGGCAGAGTGAGCCCACTGAAGAACAGCCAGACGAGTAGAAACAGGAACAAAAAGAAGGTTACTAGGACAAGCGCGCGGCGACGCAGTGTGCGTGAGTGCTTGCTTAACCTGTCTCTCAATTCCCCAGACAGTCAACCCGACAACACGCCCAACAGGAAGGATCCCCTCCGGATCGGTAGAAGCCACAGAAGAACTAAAGAGACGGGATAAAGCATGAGGCTTGGTGTTCTTAGTACCCGGGCAATAAGAAATAACGAACTCGAAACGAGCAAAAAACAACGCCCAACGAGCATGACGCGCATTCAGTCGTTTGGCATAACGGATGTACTCAAAATTCTTTTGGTCAGTCCAAACGACAAAAAGGAACGGTCGCCCCCTCCAACCACTGTCGCCATTTGCCTAGGGCTAAACGGATGGCGAGCAGTTCGCGGTTAGCCACATCATAGTTACGTTCCGACGGTGACAGGCGATGAGAAAAATACGCACAAGGGTGGACCCCATCGTCAGTATCGGAGCGCTGGGACAGAATGGCTCCCACGCCCACCCCCGACGCGTCAACCTCAACAATAAACGGTTTAGTGACGTCAGGTGCAACAAGGATAGGAGCGGATGCAAAACGCTTCTTGAAGAGAACAGGACAACAATCATACGACCGGTGAGGAGGAAGGGAGTTGGTTCTGGACCGACTGAAGACCGTGCGCAGACCATGATACTCCTCCGGCACTCCTGTCAAATCACCAGGTTCCTCCTGAGAAGAGGGGACAGAACAAACAGGAGAAATAGCAGACATTAAACACTTCACATGACAAGAAACGTTCCAGGAAAGGATAGAATTACTAGACCAATCAAAAGAAGGATTATGACACACTAGCCAGGGATGACCCAAAACAACAGGTGTAAAAGGTGAACAAAAAATCAAAAAAGAAATGGTCTCACAGAGTCTATTAATGCACTGCAGGAAGCTGCCGATCCGGTCCAGCGTAGATGGACCGGTAAGGTAGTACATGTACTTGACGGAGAGGACCGTCTAGTAGCGCTTATCAGTCGCCCTCCGCTTACTGATGACCTCTGGCCTTTAACTGGACATGAAATGACAAAATGACCAGCGGAACCGCAATAGAGACAGAGGCGGTTGGTGATTCTCCGTTCCCTCTCCTTAGTCGAGATGCGAATACCCCCCAGCTGCATGGGCTCAACACCTGAGTCAGTGGGGAAAGACGGTAGTGTCGGAGAGAGGGGAGACACAGTTAACGCGAGCTCTCTTCTATGAGCTCGGTGACGAAGATCTACCCGTCGTTCAATGCGAATAGCGAGTTCAATCAAAGAATCCACGCTGGATGGAACCTCCCGAGAGAGAATCTCATCCTTAACCTTAGCGTGGAGTCCCTCCAGAAAACGAGCGAGCAACGCCTGCTCGTTCCAGTTACTGGAGGCAGCAAGAGTGCGAAACTCTATAGAGTAATCCGTTATGGATCGATTACCTTGACATAGGGAAGACAGGGACCAGGAAGCTTCTTTCCCAAAAACTGAGCGATCAAAAACCCTTATCATCTCCTCTTTAAAGTTCAGATAATTGTTAGTACACTCAGCGCTTGCCTCCCAGATAGCTGTGCCCCACTGCCGAGCCCGACCAGTAAGGAGTGATATGACGTAGGCAATCCGAGCTCTCTCTCTTGAGTATGTGTTGGGTTGGAGAGAGAACACTATATCACACTGGGTGAGAAAGGAGCGGCACTCAGTGGGCTGCCCAGAATAACATGGTGGGTTATTAACCCTAGGTTCCGGAGGCTCGGCAGGCCAGGAAGTAACAGGTGGCACGAGACGAAGACTCTGGAACTGTCCAGAGAGGTCGGAAACCTGAGCGGCCAGGTTCTCCACGGCATGGCGAGCAGCAGACAATTCCTGCTCGTGTCTGCCGAGCATGGCTCCTTGGATCTCGACGGCAGTGTTACGAGCGTCTGTAGTCGCTGGGTCCATTCTTTGGTCGGATCCTTCTGTCATGCAGGTGAATGAGGACCCAAAAGCGACTTGGCGAAAACAGAGTCTTTAATCCAGTAAAGCAAATCTACAATCATAAGACATAATTCCACTCGTAATGACGAGAACAGACTGGAGACTCGATCAAGAACTGCAGGTTGCCTCGGGAAGGCACTTGAACGTAGCAGACTCAGACACCTGCTCACCACACAGCATCTGAGGGAAACACGACACGACAGGGCGATACACAGACACAGCACGGTGAACAATAGACAAGGATCCGACAGGGCAGAAACGGAAAACAAGGAGAGAAATAGGGACTCTAATCAGGGAAAAGGATCGGGAACAGGTGTGGGAAGACTAAATGATTGATTAGGGGAATAGGAACAGCTGGGAGCAGGAACGGAACGATAGAGAGAAGAGAGAGAGGAAGGGAGAGAGAAAAAAAGGGGAACGAACCTAAAAAGACCAGCAGGGGGAAAATGAACAGAGGGAAAAGCAAAATGACAAGACAAAATAAGACAAAACATGACAATTTCACTTAACACTTCCCACGTTGCCTAAACCTCAGAGGCACTTACATGAAGAAAGGTAATTTGAGATGTATTTAATCCCAAACCCAAACCATATCGGATAGGGTTTGCCTGATTTTGACTATGAGGGCAGTTTAAAGTAAGATGTTTAAGAGTCATATCCCATTTCCTTGGTCTACTTTCCAAATTTAGCAGAGGCCCAATTTAAAGCTTAAATTAAGATGGGGTTGAACTGTACTGTGCCTAATAGTGTTAAAGAGCAAACCATTGGGAACTAAGTGAAGCATTCATTTCTTTCCTGTTCTAAGAAGAAACATGTTGTCATAGGAACGACCTGCAAAATATACACCAGAACAAAAAAGTATTGTTGTAATGACATTATAACTACACTTAAACACCTAATCAACATTTGATATGGGAATTAAATAGTTAATTCATATCGAACAGAGGTATTCAATACTCCTATGTAAGAGACATTGACAAGTACATTTTTTCCTACCAACTCTGATCTTGGTTGAAGCCGGAACATTTCTCAGTCTGTGGCAAGGTTAGACTTTTTACCTTCCCAAATGTTACTGTATTTTTCAAATTGTTCACTAAACAGCCAAAGGTGTTCGATAGTCAATAATACATACTCTTCAAACTCCTCTAAGTACAACCTTTGGCTTAGGTCAAAAGGTCCCAGTGAAGGTAGTTCTTGATTCTTGCTCTCAAGATGGAGAACTGTAGGTTAACAATACAGCAGACCTTCCAATGAAATGGAGAAAAGAGGGAATGTCTTGTCGTATTAATGTGAGAGAGCTGAAATTCTCTTCCACACCTGAGGGGATTGGTTTCAATCTGTGTGGCAGCCATCTTTATTAGGTCACCTTTCACGTCCATAGCATAATTATTTTGCACCTTCGATGGAGCAGCCTCTCTGATTCTACTGTTTATCAATGGAACAGCAATTTGTTGATTACGAGGGGAAATGCTAGGCTAATGCCATACCCCTGCAATAATTTCAAGATTACAGAAAACTTTTTTCAATGAAAGGGGAGTGTAGTCTTGTATTTTAACAAGTTCAATTTGGAGTAGGTCTTTTAGGTTTTCTAAAGAACGCTGATTGAGTTTAGCTGTAACGTCATTCATCTGTTGTTTGAAGAGAGTCAGACCGAAATGCAGCGTGTAGGTTATTCATGACTTTAATGAAGAATGTCGCGGTACATAAAATAACTGATAATACGAAAACAACAAACGAGTGAAACTAATTACAGCCTATCTGGTGACTACTACACAGAGACAGGTACAAACACCCACAAAATACAACGCGAACTCAGGCTGCCTAAATACGGTTCCCAATCAGAGACAACGATAAGCAGCTGACTCAAATTGAGAATCGCCTCAGGCAGCCAAGCCTAACTAGACACACCCCTAATCATACACAATCCCAATTACTACAAACCCCAATACGAAAACACAACATATAAACCCATGTCACACCCTGGCTACCCAAACATATACCAAAAACACAAAATATAATGACCAGGGCGTGACATTAGCACTGAGTTGTTATACTTTATAATTTTCAACACATACAGCATACAGTGACTTATAAATGTATTCAGACCCCTTTGATTTCTTCAAATTGTACTGTGTTATTAAAATTGATTTAATAGTCGTTTTTTGGTCAATAATATACACAAAATGTCAAAGATGAATACAAAAAAAGTATATCAAAAAGATTATCGTTGCATACTGTAAGTATTCAGCCCCTTTGTTTAGGCAAGCCTAAATAAGTTCAGGAGTAAAATGTAGCTTAACAAATAACATACATGGACTTAGTCTGTGTGAAATAATAAGGTTTGACATGATTTTTAAATGACTAACCCTCTGTCCACCATACATACAACACATGTAAGGTCCCTCAGTTAAGTATTGAACTTCAAGCGCAGATTCAACTACAAAGACCAGGAAGCTTTGGAATGCCTCATAAAAAGGGGCAGTGGGTAACAATATAAATCAGACATTTAATATCAATTTAAGCTTGGTTTAGTTCATAATTATGCTGTGCATTATGTATTAAAGCACCCAGACACCTCAAAGATACATTCGTCCTTCTGAACTGAGTTTCAGGACAGGAATGAAACTGCTCAGGGATGTTACCATGAGGCCATTGGTGATTTTAAAACAGCTACAGGGTTCATTGGCTGTGATGGGAGAGAACTGAGGATGGATCAACAGCATTGTACAGCATTGTACACAATAATGACCCGTGAAAAGAAGAACACAAATATACATAATAAAAAATATTCCAAAACATGCATCTTGTATGCAACAGGGCTTTAAAGTAATTCTGCAACAGACTAAAAAACATGACAAAGGAATACCCTTTTTGGCCTAAATGTAAAGCTCTATGTTTGGGGCAGATCCAACACATTACTGAGTAACTGCCTCATTATTGTCAAGCATGGTGGTGGCTAAATCATGTTATGGGTATGCTTGACATAGGCAAATACTTGGGATAAAAATAAATAAGATAGGGCTAAGCACAGGCAAAATCCTAAAGGAAAACCTGCTTCAATATGCTTTACACCAGACAATGGGAGTGAAATTCACCCACAACGCAAGTCCAAATCTACTGTACACCTGAGTTGTTTACCAAGAAGACAGTGAATGTTACTAAGTGGCCAAGTTACAGTTTTGTCTTAAATCTGCATGAAATACCATGGCACGACTTGATAATCCCTTTCTAGCCATGATCCTCAACATCTTGACAGAGCTT
The DNA here is from genome assembly GCF_021184085.1 of Oncorhynchus gorbuscha. NCBI lineage: Eukaryota > Metazoa > Chordata > Actinopteri > Salmoniformes > Salmonidae > Oncorhynchus > Oncorhynchus gorbuscha. The sequence continues at coordinate 88,066,475 of NC_060174.1, forward strand.
GAAGAATTTTGAAAAGAATAATAGGCAAATGTTGCACAATCCAGGTGTGTAAAGCTCTTAGAGACGTACCTAAGAAGACTCACAGCTGTAATCGCTGCCAAAGATGTTTCTAACATGTATGAACTCAGGGAGCGGAATACCTATGCAATGACTATATTTGATTTTTATTCAGCTTTAAAAATCTTCACATTTTTCTTCTACTTTAACATTACAGAGTATTTTGTGTAGATTGTTGAAAAATAATGACAATTAAATCCATTTTAATATAATTTTTAAGAAATCCAAGGGGTCTGAATACTTTTGCAAGGCACTGTATGTGCCTTTAACAGAGTATATGACTTAAATAACTTCTTCAATGATCTCATGTTGGATCTAGCGCAGATCATACCTGGCTGTGATGGCAAGTAGAGCACACTAATAAAGACAAATTAACAACTTCTGGAACATTGCTACGGCTATAACACCAAAAAAACTGTCAACCATTGATGTCTTAGGGGTTCCACTGTAGGTTTTATCAAATAACGGCTTATTAGACACTTAAACAGTGATTTCCTTTGATGAAAGACTATAATATGACTGCTACAGTGTAATCTTTTATATACTATATCATGATTTTGCAACCATGTTATTGCCTTTTCTCCAATATACTTTCTCAGATATCTGCGTCTTGCCACTTTCACTGCTTCCTTCTGGCATTTCTGCTGAAAGAGAGCCAGCGAAAAGAAAAATGGTTAACTTGCAGTTTTGCTTTTCATAAGGATAATAAACCCTTCCTGCAATCTACATGGCCATGCTAAGCTAAATGAGAGGGTTTGACTGAAGTACATTTTTAGTCAACTTCATTGATCTTATCTCTCGACATTCTCCAACCACTCTTCAACATAAAGATGGTTTGGAATTTCTGCACCACTTCATAATGGATTCAGAAACACTTTCGGTAACACTTCTGTGTTTCAGTAACACTCTCTATGAGCCACTGTGTATAATGTATTCTGAAGTACATTTATAGTGCCTTTTATCACCCCATAGTGCATCAGAAGACTTATAATAAGGATTCCAGCCCACAGCTCCTTTTAACAGATTTTTATGAATACATTTCTTGTCGTGTTTCTAAAATGCACTTTCTTTCACCAGCAAAATGTGTTAACAAATAACAATATAGGCTAGTGAAAAATACAAAATATGCTACTATGGTGTTTATAGAAGTAGATCATGATACCATCAGGGTAGCTCATGTAATATACTATCTCAGGCCTCTTGGACTAGTACAGAGATAAGAAAAATGAGAGAGGTTTAAACCCATTATTCTTCTCAACACCAACATTTTCCTTTCCATTGCCAATTGTAATTATGCCTCCAAGTCTTTCATATAACAGTGCTTTGCAGTTGGTTGGTCTAAGAAAATAACATGGGAGGAAATCACAATGCCCCAGTGGGCAATTTTGCCTGTGATACTGTGAAAAATGCTAGAAAGCAATCTTATTTTATTGAGTTAATATGATCAAATATGGAAATATTAGTGACTCTAGGAGATAAAGGTAGTTTTGGCTTAATAGGCAAGTAACTTAAAACTTTGGAAAATAACTTTATCCACTTACACTTAACATGGAAAACGAAAAGATCTAATTTTATGACCTGATTTACTAGCCATTCTTCAAAAAGGATAACTGTCTGGAAGAATAGTGAAACAAATTGCATGTCATTCTGGGCTCTCTGGGCTTTTTACGTCATTTGGTATACGACATACGTCTTTTGGTTGGGATTTTGTTATCGTCTCAGTGAGAGTGGCAGAGAGAGTGGTTGAGGGATGAAACATGTCAGACTGTCACCTGTGGAAATGCCAGAGTAGTCAGTAGTGTGTGTCTGATAGGCATAGATGAGCCTCCTCACGCGTGATCTACCCATTTCACTAGAAAAGGTCAATTACTGAACTAAAAGGGAAATAGTCTGTCTACATGGTGATTATATCTTCGGAGCATGGCAGCTTTGATACCACACAAACAGTGTGGGATGTGTGTTTGTATAGTACGTTTTGGTCTTCAACTGCAAAGAACAGCAATTAATGTTGGCCAGTAATGCCAAGACTGTCACCTTTTCATCTTTTTATTTCCAAAAGTCGTATTTTCAAACCTGTTCATAAACCTGTTCTAAAGTGCTACAAAAAGAAAAATATCTCACACAGAAACGTCTTCTACAGGAAGCATTGGAGGCCAACCTGGCAATCTTCTAATTTCACACTTCAATGGAAGTCAACAAGCTGTCGCTTGCATAATTTGTTGTTGCGATTATGTTCATATTTCTGACGATGTCCTAATAAGAAATCCCTTCTCAATAGACACTACCTTCACACATAGGCCAGGTATGCAAATGTTCCTTTATACACAATCTGATGTTCTGCTGCAAGATTAGCATGGCCACAGAAAGTGTATAGTAAATAACATTGTATTAGTCTTATTCATCATTCATCATCAACATTTTTACAGTGCCTTCAGGTCTAGCATGGCGTGCTACATACGGTTACCATGGCAGTAGGTTTCTGCTGAATATGAGAAACAAAATTAACTACTAAGTCACTAAAGGCAACACCAGCAACAGCAAAGGTAGGTGTGCACTGTGGTTGTCAGTTTGGTCAGGGGCAGCTCCAAGCATAAGCGACATAAGTGTTTTTTAGGAACTGTCAGGGTCTCAACTTACTTTTGAGAGTAAAAATAGTAGAATACACAGTGTAATTTCAACATTTGGTTGTGCATCAACAGTTTCTCTTGTTATGTCAGTCCCTCAATTAGCTGGCAATCAGCCGAGTACATTTGTAGATTGGTTATTAGTCTTGCCAGCGATCTCAACTTGTATTAATCATGGCCGAATACCGACCGGGCATGCAGGGCACGTGCCCAGGGGCCCTGAACTCCAGGGGCCCCCCATTGATTGTGTTAGTCATTCTCTCTCAGATATCATATTAACATGACATAAGTCGTGGAAAAATTTGTAGTATTGTAGGAAATTTGATTTAAAATTGGAAAAGTTTCTCTCCACCCGATGGCAAAATGGGTAGAATTGCAGGAAATTACCTTTAAAACTAAAATGTTGCTCTCCGTTGTGAAGAGGGGGACCACCAAAATGTTTTACCTTGAGATGGGGGGCCCACCATACCAAATCTCGCTTAGGGCCCCCAAAAGGCTAGAAACGACCTTGAGTGTGGTCCAGTATAGGGCCATTATATTGGCCTAGAATGGTCATTCATTATTGAATGTCTCTGCCAATTGGCTGAGCCGCCACCAAAACTGCAATGGTGTCCTCTCTTGAAATTGGACGATTATGCATCTAAAATTATTCCTGACCTCTTGAAATATTTGACACCTTACGCATATTTTTGCAAACTTTGTCATATGCCAGCTCTAAATTTGATCTGAATGGTTGATGCCATCCATCCTGAGGTATTAGTTCCATTTGAGTAACATTCTGATGGAAATTCAGAACTAAGAATCATTCACCTTGAAGTGAGTGGAATTCATCTTAGGATGACAGTTGAGTTTACACCTAACTAAGTATAACTACAAGCTGGTTCATTCCTTTTTAGATTGCACATTGTTGCCAGTGTAGCCTTCTCCAAATTGCGTTTGACTTTGGGTTAAAGACAGATTTACTTATTTACATACATATATACGAACTGGCTAATGCTGATGAAATTGATAGATAAGTAAAAACTAATTATACCACAGGATTGTTGAATAATCATTTCTGATTGGCTAGAAGGGCATTTTAGAATGGACATTAAAACCAGATAATGGGACAGTTAGAAATAATATCAGGACACCTTGCAATCATGTCTCAATTAGCTCCTACACATGCAGACTGTACTTGCTACAAAGTTACACAATCATAAACCAACAACCACACAAACTGAAATTGGATACATTATTGTTATGTTAATTACTCATGTCCCCTTTAAGAATGGAGCACACTTGGTCATGTGCAGTGTTGTTCTATGTTATTCTGGTACTAACTCGTTTTAGTAAATGTGAAGCTCCAGTTCAATTCCTTGTATTCAGAGTCTTTCTTATTATATAAATAAGTAATAAGAGCTAAGATACTACAATGGCGACGAGGATAATTACCTGCAGTGTGCATCACGAATGTAGATGGAGCTCGTAGGAAAAGAGGACGATTTTGACCCAGTAGCACAACAGCTAGCAAGCAGTGGCGATGAGGGGAGAGCTGACAAGAATGAGGCGTCAGATCAAAGACCTGTGGAGCCTGAGGTAAAGACAATGGTTAGCATCGGGAAAATAGATGTGTTTGATGACACGCAAGAAAACTGGGCAACTTACATTGAACGACTGGAACAGTACTTTATTGCAAACGACATTGCTGATAACAAGAGAGTACCAGTGTTGTTGAGTTTAATTGGCCCAAAAACGTACAGTTTGCTAAGAGATCTGACTGCCCCTCTGAAGCCCTCCAATAAAACATTCACAGAAATTGTGGAGATATTGCAAAATCACCAATCACCTAAACCACTCCTCATCGTGGATGTTTTCATTTCCACAAGAGAGATCAGAATGAGGGGGAGGGTGTTAGTACATATGTAGCAGAGTTGAAGAAAATGTCTGAACATTGCCTGTTTGGAGAGAACCTAAAGGACACATTAAGGGATAGATTTGTTTGTGGACTGAAACATGAACACATTCAAAAACGTTTGCTCACAGAATCAGATCTCACGTTTGCAAAGGCTGTTGAAATTGCTGTGGCTATGGAAATCACGACTAAAGATGCATTTGAGTTGCAAAGTAAAATAAATACTGACCTATCACAAACTTCACTGCACAAGTTCACACAGCTGACACCGCCCCCGTGTGGCCAAAAAATGCAACAGGCGCGACAGATGGTCACAGAGCAGAGGACTGTTGTTTCAAAGATGGAATTTGTCACAAATGCAATAGAAGCAGGCACATTCAAAGAGCATGCAGAGCAAAATTCAGTCACAACAGGAAAAATGAGAAAATGAAAGGGTCTGTGAATGCGCTAGCAGAGAACAGTGGCAGTGATTCAGATGAACGATTAATTGGTACAATGGAGTTAAACACAGTGACTTCTCACAGCAGTAGCATAATATGGGTGACACCAGAAATCGAAGGCAAACCCCTCACAATGGAGCTGGACACAGGATCTGCAGTGTCCATAATTTACACAACTGTTTACAATGAGCACTTCAAGGCTATCAAGCTGAAGACCTACTCAGGAGAGCGATTGAGCCCAATGGGGTGTTGTAGGTCAGAGTGAGTTATGGAGAGAAAACACAGTTACAGCTGTATGTGGTGCCTGGAACTGGCCCCCCATTATTTGGCAGGGAATGGCTTTCAAAAATTAAGCTGAACTGGTGTGACTTGAAAATGCTCCACACTTTCCAGTCCATAGAGGCACAGACCAAACACTGGAACACTTGCGGAAGAAATACAACACAGTTTTCAGTGATCAGATGGGAGCAGTAAAATTCTGCAAAGCCAGATCTGTTCCATACTCTCTGAGACCAAAATCAACTGGAAATCGATCGCTTGCAGGATACAGGGATACTGACGAAAGTGGACCGAAGCAAATGGGCCATACCAATAGTTCCTATTGTAAAGAAAGACAGGTCTGTTAGAATGTGTGGGGACGTCAAGGTAACTGTGAATTCAATGTTGCATGTGGACCAATACACCCTGCCACGTCTGGATGACATCTTTGCTGCACTAGCTGGTGGGAAACACTTCAGTAAAATGGATCTGAAACAGGCTTACCTGCAGCTATCGGTTGAAGAGAGCTCCAAACAGCACGTGACAATAAACACACACAAAGGTCTATACAGGTATAATGGCCTGGTTTTTGGCATTGCATTGGCCCCATCCATTTGGCAACAAACTATTGACCAGATTTAGCAAGGAATCCCAGGAACCCAGTGTATCCTGGATGACATGATCATAACAGGACTCACCAACAGAGAGCACCTGGCTAACCTGGAAGAGGTTCTGGATAGACTGAAACAGTATGGTTCTTCAAAGTCATGATACCCCAGAAATGCCAACATCAGGTTTTGCAGCAACTATATGAAGGTCATGTTGGAATTGTCAAAATGAAGCTGCTCGCAAGGAGCCACTTCTGGTGGCCAGGTCTGGATCAACAGATAGAAAACATGGAGAAGAACTGTAGCGGATGTTTGGAAACCCTTCACATGCCTGCTCCTGTCCCAGTCTACCCATGGGAATGGCCCACATAGCCATGGCAGAGAATTCATGTGCACTACGCTATTCTCTTTGAAATGCGTGTTTCTGGTTATAGTTGATGCCCATTCCAAATGGCCAGAGGTGTTTTGCACTGACTCCTCCACCTCAGCTCAGACAATAGAGTGTTTCAGAATAACGTTTGCATGCTTCGGATTGCCGCTGCAGCTGGTAAGTGACAAAGTGCAGTTAATTCGTGGTGTGCCCAACAGGAGGTGACGTAGTTCACTGCGTGACCCACTCGCCTCCGGGGCTTGCTGATGGCATCGAGTCCTCTCGAGCCGGGCAATTCCAGGCAATGTGCCCCCGGGCACAACACTCAAAACACCTCCTTTGCTCTCCATCTACCTGGGGTCGTGGGTGGTGGGTTGGCCTTACCCCAGATGTCTCTCCATGGTTTTGCGGTCCTTTGGCCCTGCCGACTGTCGGTTCGGGGTACACAGCAGTGGGGCTGTCCTTCTGACTTCTCGAACGGGCGCCGACTCGGCCCAGCTCCCACTCAGCAGGGCCTGAGGAGGCCCTCCAAGGTCTGGGGCGCGCATGGACTCTCTGCCCTCTTCATGTTGTGGGGTAGTGCCTGTAGGAAGCGATCCAGGACCAGTTAGTCTAGGATGGAAGAGGGTGGATACGTCGGTTAGGAGCCATCCCCTGGTGACGCGGATTAGGTCGCTCATCTGGGCTCGGGGGGGATGCGTCGGCTATGAAACTCCAGTCGTGGAATAGTTGAGCCTGATGGGCCAGGCTATACCCATAGCGGCTGAGTATCACCCATTTGAGTCCGTCGTAGTTAGCAGCCTGTTCATCGTTCAGGTCCCAATATGCCTTTTGGGCATTCCCAGAGAGGAACGGGGCCAGCGAACTGATCCACTTTTGCCTTGGCCATCCTTCCCGTAGTGCTGTCCGTTCCAACGTACAGAGGTAGGTTTCGATGATATCATCTTCTGTTAGCTTGATTAAAAACTTGCTTGGATATGATTCAGTAGACGGGCCTCCTGATTTCCTCAATGAGGCGGAAGTTTTGTGGCCGCTGTTCCTCCAGCCTTCGTTGCTGAACCGCCTGTTGGGCTTGTTGGGCCCGGTTGAACTGAGCTATCAACTCGTCCATGCTGATGCTGCGTAAACGTCAACCCTGGGGTTGGGTCTAAACATTTACACAGATCAGATACAGACAGAGTAGGATTAGCTCAGTTTCAAAGGTGTTTATTAAAATAATAGTCCAAAAGAAAAGAATAGGTCTCCCCCAGAGACCCTCTCCGAGATACCGTCTTCTGGGCTCCGGGTCTTGCTGTATCCTGTGGGGATCAAAAACTGAATGCCCTCCTGTTACCTCTGGTACCTTCCCCAACCATACGGGAGTCTTTTCCACCCCCAGTCTCTCTCCTGTGTGCTGCCCTTCAGGCAGCTTTATGGGAGTTGTACAGCTGGTGAGCAATCAGCCCTTGATTACTCACCAATCCCCAATCTGCCCCAATTAGTCCTGGCCGGAGAGCCCGTCTAGACCTGGCACGTCTAGCAGATGGGGCAATCGCCTCGTGATGTATACTCCATCTGTCACCAGGCCACGACGAGTCTCCCCCTGGTGGCTGACCTGCTGTACGCCACATAAATTAATACATATTTAGTTACTTTTTCAGTGTTTTTAATTGTTGATTTTTAAATCAGCTCTTTTGTTTTTGATAACATTGAGTTTTAATTGCATATATCTGGTGCTTTTGAGCCACGGATTTGCAGATTGACTGACAGGTTAACACTTTTTGGCTTGGCTAGTTAGCTAGCTAAATGGCAAAAAAATGTGTTCGATAAATGCATCTGGACACAGTATCGGCTTTTCTCTTTCACCTGGCTGCCAATTCCTGATCTTCTGAGAACATCACTGGAGGAGTTTCCTGAAACGTGAGAGGAATGGGAGAGAGAGGAATGCAGCAGTGCTGAGGCAGAAGGCTTGTAGTGAGGAGAACTGCTGAGGCATCACCCAAGTTGGTGCTACACAGAGTGGAAGAGGAGAAGTCCAGTGGCTAGCTATAAGACTCAGGCTGGTTCCCAGACTTGCCCTCTACAAGACCATCAGCCAACTCCATCACCATCATCTACCATCCTCTGACCAGCTCTCTCCGTTCAAGCCATGAACTGATCCGCTCCATCTTTGGAGGATGCAGCTTTCAAAAAACTTGGTCAACCAACCTGTCATGATATAATGCTTGCTTGTTTTTTGCTCGTGAAGCACTTTGAGATTCTATGAAAGCCCTATAAACATATATATATTATAATAAACAATCTGGTAAAACAGATGCAATAAGTTCATAGCTTTCTATATCTATTTTAGACATCATGTTTCTCTGTGATGGCATAGTTAATTCTGGGCTTATTGTGATTTCTGGGCTTATTAAATGTCATCTCTGTTTCAAAGGCTTTATTATCTAATGTAAAAGGTAATTTTGTGATATGATTGTCTAAAGCAGTGGATCCCACATTTTTTATAGTCCCGAACCCCTTCAAACATTCAACCTCCAGCTGCGTACCCCCTCTAGCACCACGGTCAGCGCACTCTCAAATGTTGTTTTTTGCCATCATTCTAAGCCTGCCACACACACACTATACGATACATTTATTAAACATAAGAGTGAGTGTGAGTTTTTGTCACAACCCGGCTCATGAGAAGTGACAAAGATTATAGGACCAGAGCACAAATAATAATATAACAATAATCAATAATGCTCTTTATTTAACCATCTTACATATAAAACCTTATTTTCTCATCAAAAATTGTGAAAAACTCACCACAGGTTAATGAGAAGGGTGTGCTTGAAAGTATGCTCATAACTCTGCAATGTTGGGTTGTATTGGAAACTATGCAGTTTTGTGTTTTTTTACGTGTTATTTCTTACATTAGTACCCCAGGTCATCTTAGGTTTCATTACATACAGTCGTGAAGAATTACTGAATATAAGATCAGCGTCAACTCACCATCAGTATGACCAAGAATATGATTTTCGCGACGCGGATCCTGTGTTCTGCCTTTCAAACAGGACAACGGAATGGATCCCATGCGGCGACCCAAAACGACTCCGAAAAAGAGGGAAACGAGGCAGTCTTCTTGTCAGACTCCGGAGACGGGCACATCGTGCACCACTCCCTAGCATTCTTCTCGCCAATGTCCAGTCTCTTGACAACAAGGTTGATGAAATCCGAGCAAGGGTAGCATTCCAGAGGGACATCAGAGACTGTAACGTTCTTTGCTTCATGGAAACATGGCTCACTGGAGAGACGCTATCGGAGGCGGTGCAGCCAGCGGGTTTCTCCACGCATCGCGCTGACAGAAACAAACATCTTTCTGGTAAGAAGAGGGGCAGGGGCGTATGCCTTATGGCTAACGAGACATGGTGTGAACATACAGGAACTCAAATCCTTCTGTTCACCTGATTTAGAATTCCTCACAATCAAATGTAGACCACATTATCTACCAAGAGAATTCTCTTCGATTATAATCACAGCCGTATATATCCCCCCCCAAGCAGACACATCGATGGCTCTGAACAAACTTTATTTGACTCTTTGCAAACTGGAATCCATTTATCCGGAGGCTGCATTCATTGTAGCTGGGGATTTTAACAAGGCTAATCTGAAAACAAGACTCCCTAAATTTTATCAGCATATCGATTGCGCAACCAGGGGTGGAAAAACCTTGGATCATTTTTACTCTAACTTCCGCGATGCTTATAAGGCCCACCCCCACCCTCCTTTCGGAAAAGCTGACCACGACTCCATTTTGTTGATCCCTGCAGACAGAAACTAAAAAAAGAAGCTCCCACGCTGAGGTCTGTCCAACGCTGGTCCGACCAAGCTGACTCCACACTCCAAGACTGCTTCCATCACGTAGACTGGGATATGTTTCGTATTGCGTCAGCTAACAACATTGACGAATACGCTGATTCGGTGTGCGAGTTCATTAGAACGTGCGTTGAAGATGTCGTTCCCATAGCAACGATTAAAACATTCCCTAACCAGAAACCGGGGATTGATGGCAGCATTCGTGTGAAACTGAAAGCGCGAACCACTGCTTTTAATCAGGGCAAGGTGCCTGGTAACATGACCGAATACAAACAGTGCAGCTATTCCCTCCGCAAGGCTATTAAACAAGCTAAGCGTCAGTACAGAGACAAAGTAGAATCTCAATTCAACGGCTCAGACAGAAGAGTGGCAGGGTCAACAGTCAATCACGGACTACAAGAAGAAAACCAGCCCAGTTACGGACCAGGATGTCTTGCTCCCAGGCAGACTAAATAACTTTTTTGCCCACTTTGAGGACAATACAGTGCCACTGACACGGCCTGCAACGGAAACATGCGGACTCTCCTTCACTGCAGCCTAGGTGAGTAAGACATTTAAACATGTTAACCCTCGCAAGGCTGCAGGCCCAGACGGCATCCCCAGCTGCGCCCTCAGAGCATGCGCAGACCAGCAGGCCGGTGTGTTTACGGACATATTCAATCAATCCCTATACCAGTCTGCTGTTCCCACATGCTTGAAGAGGGCCACCATTGTTCCTGTTCCCAAGAAAGCTAAGGTAACTGAGCTAAACGACTACCGCCCCGTAGCACTCACTTCCGTCATCATGAAGTGCTTTGAGAGACTAGTCAAGGACCATATCACCTCCACCCTACCTGACACCCTAGACCCACTCCAATTTGCTTACCGCCCAAATAGGTCCACAGACGATGCAATCTCAACCACACTGCACACTGCCCTAACCCATCTGGACAAGAGGAATACCTATGTGAGAATGCTGTTCATTGACTACAGCTCGGCATTCAACACCATAGTACCCTCCAAGCTCGTCATCAAGCTCGAGACCCTGGGTCTCGACCCCGCCCTGTGCTACCCTCACCACCTGGGCCGCCCCCAGGTGGTGAGGGTAGGCAACAACATCTCCACCCCGCTGATCCTCAACACTGGGGCCCCACAAGGGTGCGTTCTGAGCCCTCTCCTGTACTCCCTGTTCAACCACGACTGAGTGGCCACGCACGCCTCCAACTCAATCATCAAGTTTGCGGACGACACAACAGTGGTAGGCTTGATTACCAACAACGACGAGACGGCCTACAGGGAGGAGGTGAGGGCCCTCAGAGTGTGGTGTCAGGAAAATAACCTCACACTCAACGTCAACAAAACTAAGGAGATGATTGTGGACTTCAGGAAACAGCAGAGGGAACACCCCCCTATCCACATCGATGGAACAGTAGTGGAGAGGGTAGCAAGTTTTAAGTTCCTCGGCATACACATCACAGACAAACTGAATTGGTCCACTCACACAGACAGCATCGTGAAGAAGGCGCAGCAGCGCCTCTTCAACCTCAGGAGGCTGAAGAAATTTGGCTTGTCACCAAAAGCACTCACAAACTTCTACAGATGCACAATCGAGAGCATCCTGGCGGGCTGTATCACCGCCTGGTACGGCAACTGCTCCGCCCACAACCGTAAGGCTCTCCAGAGGGTAGTGAGGTCTGCACAATGCATCACCGGGGGCAAACTACCTGCCCTCCAGGACACCTACACCACCCGATGTTACAGGAAGGCCCTAAAGATCATCAAGGACAACAACCACCCGAGCCACTGCCTTTTCACCCCGCTATCATCCAGAAGGCGAGGTCAGTACAGGTGCATCAAAGCTGGGACCAAGAGACTGAAAAACAGCTTCTTTCTCAAGGCCATCAGACTGTTAAACAGCCACCACTAACATTGAGTGGCTGCTGCCAACACACTGACACTGACACTGACTCAACTCTAGCCACTTTAATAATGGGAATTGATGGGAAATGATGTAAAATATATCACTAGCCACTTTAAACAATGCTACCTTATATAATGTTACATACCCTACATTATTCATCTCATATGCATACGTATATACTGTACTCTATATAATCCACTGCATCCTTATGTAATACATGTATCACTAGCCACTTTAACTATGCCACTTTGTTTACATACTCATCTCATATGTATATACTGTACTCGATACCTTCTACTGTATCTTGCCTATGCTGCTCTGTACCATCACTCATTCATATATCTTTATGTACATATTCTTTATCCCCTTACACTGTGTATAAGACAGTCTTTTTGGAATTTTTAGTTAGATTACTTGTTGGTTATTACTGCATTGTCGGAACTAGAATCACAAGCATTTCGCTACACTCGCATTAACATCTGCTAACCATGTGTATGTGACAAATAAAATTTGATTTGATTTGATTTGATATTGAAGAGAGTCTCAGTCTTAAATCATTTTCCACACACAGTCTGTACCTGTATTTAGTTTTCATGCTAGTGAGGGCCGAGAATCCACTCTCACAAAGGTGCGTGGTTGCACAGGGCATCAGTGTCTAACAGCGCGATTTGCCAAGACAGGATCATCTGAGCACAGCCTAATCCAGAAATCTGGCAGTGGCTTCTGAATAAATAACATTTTCACAGAACTGCTTGCTGCAATTTCGATGAGGCTCTCTTGTTCAGATATAGGTATGTGGACTGGAGGCAGGGGATGAAAGGGATAACGAATCCAGTTATTTGTGTCATCCATTTCGGGAATGTACCTGCGTAATTGTGCACCCAACTCACTCAGGTGTTTCGTTATATCACATTTGATATTGTCCGTAAACTTGAGATCATTTGCACAGAAAGAATAATATGATGATGGAAATACCTTTGTGTTGTCCTTGTTAATGCAGAGAGAAGAGCTCCAAAATCATAGCCTCAATTTTGTCCCGCACATTTAATATAGTTCTGGGGAGTCCCTGTAATCTTAGAATCAGATCAGTCAGGCAAGAAAAAACATCACCCAGATAGGCCAGTCGTGTGAGAAACTCGTCATCATGCGTGACAAGTGAAAATTATGGTCAGTAAAGAAAACTTTAAACTCGTCACTCAATTTTTAAAAACGTCAAAACTTTGCCCCTTGATAACCAACACACTTCTGTATGTTGTAAAAACGTTACATGGTCGCTGCCCATATTATTGCATAGTGCAGAAAATACACAAGAGTTCAGGCGCCTTGCTTTAATAAAGTTAACCAGTTTCACTATAGTGTCCAAAACATCTTTCAAGCTGTCAGGCATTCCCTTGGCAGCAATAGCCTCTATTGGATGCTGCAATGCCCAAGTGGTGTCGGGAGCAACTGCTTGCACACACGTTACCACTCCACTATGTCTCCCTGTCATGGCTTTTACGCCATCAGTACAGATACCAACACATCTTGACCACCAAAGTCCATTTGATGTCACAAAGCTGTCCAGTACTTTAAAAAATATCCTCTCCTGTTCTCCTGGTTTCTAGTGGTTTGCAGAAGATGTCGTCTCCTTAATTGACCCCCCATAAACATAACGGACATATACCGGGAGCTGTGCCAGGCCCGCCACGTTTGTTGAGACATCCAGCTGTAACGCATAGAATTCACTGACTTGTATGCGAAGCAGTAATTGTTTCAAAACATCTCCTGCCATGTCACTGATGTGTTGTGAAACAGTGTTGTTTGATGAAGGAATTGTCTGTATAGTTCTTATGGCCTTTTCCCCCAGCATTGACCCAGCCATATCCGCAGCAACAGGAAGAATTAAGTCCTCCACAATAGTATGGGGCTTGCCTGTCCTAGGCACTCGGTAGCTCACCATATAAGACGCTTCTAGCCCCTTCTTATTAATAATGGTATCTGTTGCTTGCCGAAACTTGTCTTAATTCTTGCTCAAAAAACTCTGGTGGTTTATTTTTCAAATTGGCATGTTTTGTTTCTAAATGTCTGCACAAGAGTGAAGGTTTCATCGAGTTGTGAGATAGTACTTTTGCACATATAACACACTGCACATATAACACACTGTCCCTGTCTGTTGTTCGGTGCTTTCCGGGGTAAGGGGGCAGTAGCTCTTCGGCTGCATCAGATTCACAACTGTCATTGTCCATGCTAGCTGGGCTAACAACAATTGTAGAATTACTGAAGAACAACTTGTGTTGCCGGCAGGTGCAGGTGTAATACTGCTGGTAGTAGCAGTACTGCCAGTAGAGCTGGTATGTGTCTCTATGGAAGTGGGCCTTGCTTTTTTTAACCATTTATCCATTTTCGAGTAAACAAATTGAGCCGCAACTATACGTTTGGTTACATACGGACCGTTAGTGGAATTTCCGCGAGAGAGTAACAGTTAATGTGATTGGATGTTAATTATTTGACTGGGCTACATGTATTTGACATTGTGTTGTTATTTCGCTGAACACTAGATGGTTTCATTTTATTTTTGGCAGTGAAATGAGGCTACTCAGGCAAGAGAAAAAAACTCACCCAAATGTATAACCTCGTTGGAAAATATAAATGGACTGTTTGAAAAGGTGAAGAATTGTATTTTTTATTACAAAAATTAATTTAAAAAATATATATATATTTATTTTTTAAACTACTATTTAAAACAAATATGAATCACATTTTTATTTGGCGTACCGCTGACGGTATTGTGCGTACCCCAGTTTGGGAATACCTGGTCTAAAGGATCAAATACTGATTCTCGTGTAGACCTGATCAAATGCTAAATGAGTGTAATTCGGGAAAACATTACCAAGTACTGAGAAACAATATAGCAATCCAGCCTCAGTACTTAATTTCAATTGACTCAATGTACTATGATGTTTCCCTTAGATACTGTACATGTCCAAATGCACTTCTAAAGACATCATCCAAATCATTCCATGACATGTCTTACCACAGATATGACACAGTTGTAAGAAATCTCTCTGAATTGTTTGTTGACATTGAAACAAAGTTAATCTTACTATCAGGTTAGATAAACTTTGCTCTACCATCATAGACCTAAAGTTATGCAATATGTTTTTTTCTTGGATTTAGCCAATGGCAAATGCGGAAAAACACCACTTACTGTTGCACTAATAAGAACCGTTTGCTGGCCCTTTCAGAGTGAGAGAACACCACCATTATCGCTGTCCCCGGATTTCTTAGGAATAAAGAAGTACTTTGATTTGCCATAGTGCCCACCAGGCCGTGTACCACTGGGGTGCTTGCTGATGTATTTTTTGCTTTACCTGCTGTCAGAATAAATGTAGACCGCATGGCTTCGAAGATAAGCTAGAGCCTTCAAAAACCTTTTCATGTCCAGAAAAAGTACATCCTTATTACTAATCCTTCAAAAGTTACATATGCAGACAAATGTTAATTTTCAGACAGTTGCCATAAAGCATGCTTATGGCATGTTTCGTCTAAATGAGAGGAAATTCTTAATTTATACAGTATGGTGGCCGGTAGCCTAGTTGTTAGAGCATTGGGCAAGTAACCAAATGGTTGCTGGTTTGAATAACTGAGCCGACAAAGTGAAAAATGTGTCTGTGCCCTTGAGCAAGGCACTTAACCTTAATTTGGTCCAGGGGTGCCATACTACTACAGTATGGCTGTAAAACAACACATTTCACGGCGCCTATCCACTGTCCAGTATGTTACAATTAAACAAATGTGTGTATTCAGAGTTGAGCTCAAGGTCAAGACCTTCATTGAATGGCCTTAGTATCAATGATACTATAATTAGCATGCATTTAATTTCCTCCTGGGAAGTCATGTAAAAGTCACCAACGCCTGATACATGGTACTGTATCAGCATATCTACATTGAGTATTTCTCCAGGGAACTTCAGATAGAAGATGTCTGCAGATTCAATTCATTTAAGGGCACCATATGTCTAAATACATTGATTACTTTGAAAGATTTAGTTATGTACTGTAAAACTTTAAAGCAGAAAGAGAACAGTGAGAGTTCAATCCAGTGTCATGCCCATTGTTCTAAGGTGTCATGATGTACTGTGCTGGATTGTGATGAGTATGAATGACTAGTGTCAGTGTGGGCCTGAATGTCAGTGCATGCATAAATACATTCCATGTAAAGGCATCAATAGAAGAAAGGCATTTCAATCATTTCTATGAAAAATAGTTATCGTCCTTTCTTAGAATTTGTATATATATATATATATATATATATATATATATATATATATATATATATATATCATAAACTGTTGATATAGATACAGTATAGCCTACTGTAACATCGTTCTTTGTTTGTAGAAAGAGAGTCGGACCGAAATGCAGCGTGGTGGTTACTCATGACTTTAATGAAAAAAGCGACACATTAAATAACTATACAAATACAAAACAACAAACGGAACGTGAAACCTAATTACAGCCTATCTGGTGAAACTACACAGAGACAGGAACAATCACCCACGAAATACACAGCGAAACCCAGGCTACCTAAATACGGTTCCCAATCAGAGACAACGAGAATCACCTGACTCTGATTGAGAACTGCCTCAGGCAGCCAAGCCTATGCAACACCCCTACTCAGCCGTAATCCCAATAATACAAAAACTCCAATACGAAATACAACAACATAAACCCATGTCACACCCTGGCCTGACCAAATAATAAACGAAAACACAAAATACTAAGACCAAGGCGTGACACCTACTATAGAATTTCATGAATCTACAGTATAAACTGTCTTCGTTGATGTGTTACAATAAAGCAACACCCAACTCAACAGATACTAATGTAAGTGTGCTCTTATTCAATGCAAATGTTACTTCTTTGGGCACCAGACTAAGTCTAAGGTCCCCTCCTACTCTTGTTTGTAGTACACAGTGGGGAAATGATCCATGCATGGAGTCTAGCACACAATGCCAGTCTAATTAGTCATTTCACAGAGCGTAGCACCAGTTCTCATAAACATATCGCTGGCTAACAAAGCAAGGTCATCCACTGCATCTGACCCTCTCATGACAAAACAATGAAGGTTGGCTCGATTATGTATATTACACAGTTTCCAGTCTCATTGTGACTAAAGACTCTTTCAAAGTAATGTAAATTCCCTAGATACACTTGTGAATTTACTCCTAATCCCCAGGTAATTGAAATGGTTGACTCAGCCATACAGTGAAAATTGCAATGTTCCACAGCCCTATGTATTGTAGCTTAAAGGCCAACTCCTTAATTTGAAATCAATAAAACAGCAACATTGCCACTTGGGTTCCTATTAAACTGAGGGATGTAAAACGTCCTTATATTTTGGGTTATGGTTGGTTTAGACAGTTGATCAAAGCTCATGACATGGGGCATTTATGAGTTATATTTGAATGTATCATTAATTTACATTAATAAAAATGTCTGTAAATATCACAGAGTAGGCCTTTAAATAAGATGAGGTCGTTCAAGCTGATAGACAGGTCTGATGTTATAGGCAGTCTATAGTCAACAACATGTTGTCATCCTAATCTGCTGGGGGTGTTTCAGAAACAAGTGTTTCACCAAGACCCCCCCCCCCCCACCTAGCAACCAATGCTAATTAAGACCACACATCTTAGATTTGCTGAGGTCAGAACGAGGGGTTTTAATTAAAATGCCATTGAGTTCGATTTGCGCGTAGTGCACGAAGACCTACTCAGGTTGCACCACAGGCTAGATAGAGTTTTAATTAACTCTTATCTTAGCCCAATTTTTCCAGCTCGGGTCATCATCATAATTCCCCCACTATCGCCCTAATAATAAATTGAACAACACCTCTGTAAATCCAAGAGGCTGCGTGCATGTCAAAACAAACAGTGACCCCTATATCCCCAGTTCAGTCCACACCCAATCAATCTTCATGCATACAAATATGCATATTTCAGTGGATGCAATTAGGAGGACAATGTATTGGATGTGTTATGTCATATATGTACAGATATGTGCACTACGTCATTGCTCTGTCTCTCTCTCTCTCTCTCTTCTGTGTCACTGAGCCATTGCCATGGAGCCATTGGCTCAGTGACATGCAACCTCATTGGATAACGCTGGGCAGGCTAGGCCAGCGCTCTTCTTTCACTGTGAGACTCGTCAATGTGCATTTTGCTAGCTGTCATTCAAATGGCGATGGACTGGAACTCAAATTGGCTGGAACTCAAATTGCTAGGGGGCTGGCTCAAGTGGGCCAAGCTTGCAGGACTCAAAATGGTGCTGCATAGCTTCTAGAAACGAGTAGCTTTCAAACTAGGGATTTAATGGCCAATGGAGGTAAAAACAGTAATTCTGCTCATAGATTATGCATGTATGAACTACACATTGACACATCCAACCCAAAGCGGGAGGTTAAAAAGATACTACAGTACGTAGTCGTCAAAGTAATGGAACGTGTCTTTTAGTATGTGGTCTGGGAGCCCTTGGATGTAGGTCTATGCAGGACAGAATTAAATAACATGCTTACAATAACAATGCTCAGTTGTACTAGCACAGTATTGTGCACTGCATGGCGCTAAGACGCTGAGGACACATATGTGCTTATGATAATGCCATGGAAAGATGTCTCGGCAGAGCTATTCAACAACCAGCTTCTATTGTTTACACTATATACTGTACTAATTTTGTACATTGCAAAACAATGATGCTATGGTAGCTACTGTAGGTATAGGTAGAATGTATTTACAGGGTTCTTGGGCTCCCGAGTGGCGCAGCGGTCTAAGGCACTGCATCTCAGTGCAAGAGGTGTCACTACAGTCCCTGGTTTAAATCCAGGCTGTATCACCTCTGACTGTGATTGGGTTAAAGATATATAATCATAATTACACTTTTTACACATTAAAAAAAACATGTACTAAAACATTTTATACAATACATACTCACAAACTTTAGTGGGACTAAATATCTTGTAATTTACACATTGACATTGAGGCCTACAATGAGCTGAACACACAACACCAAAAATATTATATCACTATTAGACAATATTTCTCTCACATGCACACACACTAGGCTACAGTTCTGATATACAATAGTATAGCCTACCACTTATACTATTGAGCAGAGCATAGATCCAACTTAATATGTTCAGGAAGGTATGTTTCAGATGATTAGCTAAGCATTCCCAATACACAGTATGGAAATAATAATTGACTGCATTATGGTAGGCCTAATGATATAGGGACAAATCGAAATGTACATAATGATTACCTGGAGGAAAATGGGAAGGGTCATGCTTTTTACTTTTCAGTCAAGGGGAGGCTTTAGTATTTTCTTTATCAAGTCCAGGGGAGGGTCATGTAATTTGTAATTGATGGAATTTCAATATTTCTCAGTGTTTTAGAATGAGTTGCTTATTAGGCTATATATTGATGTGTGCCTGATGCCGCACCTCATCTATGATTCTCCACTGGGCTCGCAATATCAAGTGCGCCTATTGGCTATTTAGCATGGTCTCAATCAAATGTTCTATAACCTTGAGGCTATAGGCTATGAAATGCATGCTTGGAATAGCACAGAGCAAAGTTATGTTTCTAATATAGCTGATGGGATGGTGTAAATAAAACTACACACTGCAATGAAAATTCCAACACTGAGCCCTAACCTGCTCTACGGTGGCAGTTCAGGCCGAGAGTCAAAGGTTGATTGGCCTAACAATAATCCAGATTGTAGTTACTTACATTGTAGTGCTGAAACTTGAAACAGCAGCTGCAGCACAATCCATTGAAAACGGACAGCTCATGGTGCTGAAAGTAGGCAAATTCGAGTAGGCATAATTCAATCATCTTCATTTTAATTAGACTTTAACAACAAGAAGAGGGCTTTGTGTTGGAGCTTATTTCTAGCTTTTTTGGAAACAAAATAAGAGGTAGGCCTACCTGTTTGACAGACAAAATGTGGCTATTTGATGGTCAAGTCCTCCACCCACCATGCACTCTTTAAATAGCGTACCTCTGTGTCAGTGAAGGGCTGTTAAAGCCAGGAATCGAATTGAGGGGGTAGGAGAGACTACGCAATAGGCCTACCTTTCATTTAAGGAAATGGTAAATAGCAGAGGCCTACCCCTTTTATCTTAAGATTTTGAAGAATATAAAATAGAACTGATTGTATTAAGTGATCTATAACCGCACTTTGGTCCACAATGCTTTATGCTAGAAACAAGCTGTCAAGTACCCAGGAAAGACTGATGTAAATGGGGATATCCTTGTTTTGTTTCCTTGACATTCAGAGGCTGACTTTGCTTGGGAACTAATCTAATTATGTCACAATCAATTGATTAAGCTATTCACTTTCTGCACAACAGAAGATGTTTAATATATATTTTAGAAATATATATAGAAATATACTGAACAATAATATAAACACAACATCCAACAATTTCAACGGTTTTACAGTTACAGTTCATATACAGTTCATATACAGTTCATAGGAAATCAGTCAATTAAAATAAATGAATTAGGCCCTAATCTATGGATTTCACATGACTAGGCAGGGGCACAGCCAAGGGTGGGCCTGGGAGGCCATAGACCCACCCACTGGGGAGCCAGCCAATCAGAATAAATGGGTGACTGGTCTCAGGTGAAGAAGCCCGCAGGTGAAGAAGCCGGATGTGGAAGTCCTGGGCGGGCGGGTTACACGTAGTCTGCGGTTGTGAGGCTGGTTCTCAAAATGACGTTGGAGGCGGCTTATGGTAGAGAAATTAACATTCAATTCTCAGGCAACAGCTCTGGTGGACATTCCTGCAGTCAGCATGCCAATTGCACGCTCCCTCAAACTTGAGGCATCCGTGGCATTGTGCTGTGTGACACAACTTCACATTTTATAGTGGCCTTTCATTGTCCCCAGCACAATGTGCACCTGAGTAATGTTCATGCTGCACAATTTTTGAGAGAAATAAGTTTTTTGTGCATATGGAACATTTCTGGCATCTTTAATTTCATGAAACGTAGGACCAATAAATTACATGTTGTGTTTATATTTTTATTCAGTATATATACAATTGAAGGAGCAAGTTTACATACACTTAGGTCGGAGTCATTAAAACTCATTTTTCAACCACTCCACAAATTTCCTATTAACAAACTAGAATTTTGGCAAGTCGGTTAGGACATTTACTTTGTGCATGACACAAGTAATTTTTCCAACAATTGTTTACAGACAGATTATTTCACTTATAATTCACTGTATCACAATTCCAGTGGTTCAGAAGTTTACATACACTAAGTTGACTGTGCCTTTAAACAGCTTGGAAAATTCCAGAAAATTATGGCATGGCTTTAGAAGCTTCTGATAGGATAATTGACATCATTTGAGTCAATTGGGTGTACCTGTGGATGTATTTCATCATGGGAAAATAAAATGAAATCAGCCAAATTGTAGACCTCCACAAGTCTGGTTCATCCTTGGGAGCAATTTCCAAATGCATGATGGTACCACGTTCATCTGTACAAACAATAGTACGCAAGTATAAACACCATGGGACCACGCAGCCATCATACTGCTCAGGAAAGAGACGTGTTCTGTCTCCTAGAGATGAACGTACTTTGGTGCAAAATGTGCAAATCAATCCCACAACAACAGCAAAGGACCTTTTGAAGATGCTGGAAGAAACAGGTACAAAAGTATCTATGTCCACAGTAAAACAAGTCCTATATCGACATAACCTGAACAGCCGCTCAGCAAGGAAGAAGCCACTGCTCCAAAACTGCCATAAAAAAGACAGAATACGGTTTGCAACTGCACATGGGGACAAAGACTGTACTTTCTGGAGAAATGTCCTCTGGTCTAATGAAACAAAAAATAGAACTGTTTAGCTGTAATGACCATTATGTAATGATCGTTATGTTTGGAGGAAAAGGGGGGAGGCTTTTAAGCCGAAGAACACCATCCCAATGGTGAAGCACAGGGGTGGCAGCATTATGTTGTGGGGGTGCTTTACTGCAGGAGGGACTGGTGCACTTCACAAAATAGATGGCATCATGAGGAGAAAAAATATGTGGATATATTGAAGAAACATCTCAAGACATCAGTCAGGAAGTTAAAGCTTGGTCGCAAATGGGTCTTTAACATGGACAATGACCCCAAGTAAACTTCCAAAGTTGTGGTAAAATAGCTTCAGGACAACAAAGTCAAGGTATTGGAGTGGCCATCACAAAGCCCTGACCTCAATCCTATAGAAAATGTGTGGGTAGAACTGAAAAAGCATGTGCGAGCAAGGAGGCCTACAAACCTGATTCAGTTACACCAGCTCTGTCAGAAGGAATGGGCCAAAATTCACCCAACTTATTGTGGGAAGCTTGTGGAAGGCTACCCTAAACGTTTGACCCAAGTTAAACAATTTAAAAGCAATGCTACCAAATACTAATCGAGTGTGCGTAAACTTCTGACTCAGTGGGAATGTGATGAAAAAAATAAAAGCTGAAATAAATCAATCATTCTCTCTACTATTATTCTGACATTTCACATTCTTAAAATAAACTGGTGATCCTAACTGACCTAAGACAGAGAACATTTTTACTAGGATTAAATGTCAGGAATTGTGAAAAACGGAGTTTAAATGTATTTGGCTAAGGTGTATGTAAACTTCTGACTTCAACTGTACACACTACGTTTAAAAAGTTTGGGGTCACTTAGAGATTTCCTTGTTTTTGAAAGAAAAGCACATTTTTTTGTCCATTAATATATCATCAAATATATCAGAAATAAAGTGTAGACGTTGTTAATGTTGTAAATGACTATTGTAGCTGGAAACTGATGATTTTTTATGGAATATCTACATAGGCGTACAAAGGCCCATTATCAGCAACCATCCCTCCTCCTGTGTTCCAATGGCACGTTGTGTTAGCAAATCGAAGTTTATAATTTTAAAAGGCTAATTGATCATTAGAAAACCATTTTTCAATAATGTTAGCACAGCTGAAAACTGTTGGGCTGATTAAAGAAACAACACAACTGGCCTTCTTTACACTAATTGAGTATCTGGAGCATCAGCATTTGCTGGTTCGATTACAGGCTAAAAATGGCCAGAAACAAAGAACTTTCTTCTAAAACTCCTCAATCTATTCTTGTTCTGAGAAATAATGGTGATTCCATGTGAGAAATTGACAAGGAACCAAAGATATCGTACAACGCTGTGTACTACTCCGTTAACTGTATTTCTGATCAATTTGAAGTTATTTTAATGGACATTTTTTTTTGCTTTTCTTTCAAAAACAAGGACATTTCTAAGTGACCCCGAACGGTAGAGTATATATTTAAAAATATATGTTTAAACCCAGACAGCTTTCAGGAAAAAACGTGTGACCTCTTGTTGGGTTAACCCACGGATGAAGAGTAGCCAGCAATTAAAGCTTAATTTCTTTCTGCATTGGTAGGACTACTTTGTCTGGTGTAGAATGGTAGGCATAACTTTTTGAAAGTACTATGCTCAGATTCCTATTATATGCAAAGGAGACAGTTTCGTTGTCCATTCTTAGCCTGAAATGTCGGTAATATGTGTGGAATTAAAAAAAGATTCGGTTTACATGTCAAATGAGTAGAATTGCATGAAATGTTTATAAAATGCTTTTTATTTTAATCGGACCTGCAAATACGATGATAGATTAATGTAATGCTTTCACTATAAAGGAAATATTTCTACCCCTACTCTTGTCCACGGTGGTCTGCGAACCCACAACCTTCTGCCCCACAGCCCTGTGCGCTATCAAAATCCTGCCTTACCATGTCATGCTTCCAACACCAGGAATAGTTTCTAACACTGCAGAAGGCTCTAGTCGGTCCAAGACGTGGGAGTAAATGGTAGACATGTTCTCTGCTATCCACCTTGTTTAAATTGTTATTTAGGGTATATAGGAGGGTCACTTTTTTTCAAGCGTTCACGGAGAGTAGCTAAAATCTCTTTTGCTGGAGGTAGTGTTATCCATTTTCATTTCAGAGAGGTCCGATTTTCTCCATGTAAACATTATTATAAATAACGTTTACTCCCTTAAGCAACCCGATTGACCTATTCATTGTGGTGGTTATTGTCATTTTAACGCAGACTAAGATATAGTTTAAATGACATACAGCCTAGCCTATATATTTATCTGTACAAATCACTTGCTTGATCATCCAATGGGGTATTAAAAATAGCGGGAGTAGGGATGCTGCGCGGATGGCACACATGGTTTTATAACCTGCGCAGGAGAGAACTGCAGACTTGCCTGTACGCGAGGCACACACTCGAATCAAGGAGTGCTTTCACCTGATTCCGCGGTGCTGGCTGGTTGGTGGATTTAGTTTATGTTCTTGATAAATAAGGATGCAAAACTGATTTTAGAGCATACTAGTTTCTAGAGTCACTGCAGTGTTGTGCTGTATCGGGAGAACTACCCAAGTGGAGACTTTGCTGATGCATCTTTGCGCGAGCATCCATCTCTTGGCGATTACAAATAACATACACAAAGCTGGGGAGACGGTCTACATCAGCTTTCAGAAAACACACATCGCTTTTTTCCTCTGAAGCTTGTTGTAGCTGGAAATTTCTTGGAGATAGGTTACTAGAGGCACAGATATAGCTTACTTTTTGATATTCTCACCTTATATTTGAGGCAAGCAAATAGAGGTCGACCACCAACCACAACAGCATTTCGAGTGGAGTTGAATTTCTGTGGGCATCACTATTTCGCACGGAGCAAGGAGTATTTGACATTCAAGTTTTTGTGGAAGTTGCGCACTGACGGAAAATGGGCATTTGTGGTTATTTTGTGGCGCCTTGGAAATGCCTTGTTGTCATCGGTGTAAGACTGTTATTCCTTGTACCTGCAGGAGTGCCAGCGAGGAGCGGGGATTCTTTTTCTAAGGACAACATCACTGTCAGACAAGGGGACAGTGCCGTCTTAAAGTAAGTCATTTCATTTGTACATTATTTCAATGCTTTCAAAGTAATTGGTTCGGCGAATCGTGCCATATTGCGTGCTGGAGAACTATAATAGTCGAAAACAAGTGCCATTTTTTTGGGGGGGATTCATTACAGTGTTCTTAATATCCACAAATATCCTTCGCAAGCATGATGTGCAATATGTTATTATTTATAATATATAATTAACTCTAACTGCGTCATTCTTTCATAATCTCAAGCAAGCACTATAGCATGCAAAACGCAGACTTACCTCTATTTTTGTCGTTCCATGTTATTGATAAGGTTAATGTCATTTTAATATTTTTAAGGATGCTGTGGGCATAGATACTGATATCGATATGTGGGTGGGATAGGGTCGTCAGCTGATCATAATGCAATATTATAATATATTAACTGTTGTGGTATTGTTGTGCAAACATTTTGATTATCCAGTAACAGAAGATTCCATTATTGGTAACCAATCATGTCTGGAACCCATACAAAATGTATACAGCTCTGTCTGTCAGTGAGTGAGAGAGATGTGATCAAATCCTATCTGAATCTCCCAATTCATGAAAGACATAAGCGAAGGGGGCAGAGCTGACAAAGTGTGTATTCATGTCTTGGGTGACTGAAGGAAAAGTGGATCTTATGTCACATTCCAGCCCGGATTTGCTAAGAGCCTGGCACCATACAAAGTAGGAGCCATTCTGGAGAAAGAGAGAATTGCCTGTGGTGGCCACTCCTGGACACATACTGGAGTCTTGGAGAGGCATCCCTGAGAGAACTTCATTTTGACCATAGAACAAAGCTGTCAACCTAAAATGATTGGCACCTTTGATAAAGACTGTATAACATAAATAATACAAATACTGCGCTAGCTATATTGAATGCTACAAAAATGGGAAAATTGTATTTTTGTATAGGCGACTAATACAATTGCTCAGAGAAAGATATTTTGTTCAACAATAATAATCTAAAAAAGATAGTGGTGAAAATGATTGGCACCCCTGTTTTCAATACTCAATTCTGTGAGGATAACATCACTTAACTAACCCCTTGTGAGGATAACAGCACTTAGCCTTTTTCAATAACGTTTTCTCATAAAACATTTTCTATAATGTTTTATGAGATTCGAAAACACTTTGGGAGGGATCTGATATTCTTGATATTCTTAGGTATGTGCTTATGTACTGCCTTCTTCAATTCAAACCACACGTTTTCAATGGGGTCTGGGGACTGAGATGGCCATCGCAAAATGTTGATTTTGCTGCTAATTAACCATTTATTTGTAGATGTTATTGTATGCTTGGGGTCCTTCTCTTGCTGGAAGATCCACTTGTGGCGAAGTTTCAGCCTCCTGACAGAGGCAACCAGGTTTTTAGCTAAAATATCCTGGTACTTATTAGAGTTCATGATTCTGTTGACCTTAACAAGAGCCCCAGGATCAGGTTAAGCAAAATATCCCCATAGCATAAAAGATCCACCACCATATCTATCTTTACAGTAGGTATGAGGTACTTTTCTGCATATGCATCCTTCTTTCGAGGCCAAACACATCACTGGTGTGCGTGACCAAAGCTCTCTTTTCGTCTCATCTGACCATATCTCCCGTTTCTAATACAAGTGTCAATGGCATTTATCAAACTCAAAGAGTAGCATTTTAATGCAGATGTGATCAATCTGTGCTAAATCATGGCACCTCTCAAGAGTACAGGTCTTAACCCCAGTTCCCAACCTGGCCCTCATACCCTACTGGCCAGCTAATCATCCCTGCCTGCTGATTAACACCATTTTAGGTTGACAGCTTTGTTCTATGGTCAAAATGAAGTTCTCTCAGGGATGGTTCTCCAAGACTCCAGTATGTGTCCAGGAGTGGCCACCACAGGCAATTCTCTCTTTCTCCAGAATGGCTCCTACTTTGTATGGTGCCAGGCTCTTAGCAAAACCGGGCTGGAATGTGACATAAGATCCACTTTTCCTTCAGTCACCCAAGACATGAATACACACTTTGTCAGCTCTGCCCCCTTTGCTTATATCTTTCATGAATTGGGAGATTCAGATAGGATTTGATCACATCTCTCTCACTCACTGACAGACAGAGCTGTATACATTTTGTATGGGTTCCAGACATGATTGGTTACAAATAATGGAATAATCTATTGTCTTCTATTCTGTTACTGGATAATCAAAATGTTTGTACAACAATACCACAACAGTTAATATAATATTACATTATGATCAGCTGACGACCCCATCCCACCCCCTACCCACACATCGATATCAGTATCGAAGCCCACAGCATCCTTAAAAATATTTAAATGACATTAACTGAATCAATAACATGGAACAAATGATTTTGGAAGGAGATGTTTCAAGAGCAGATGTCCACATACCTTTGGTCATGTAGAGTATGTAGTGTATATATTTTAAATATTCTTTACTGCAACCGCCAACCACAGTAGGACTCAGGAGCCTGCTCTCAATGAGTGTTGACAGCCTGCTGCTGCCTGTTGCCACTCTGCTAATCATCAGATGTGGAGAGGAGAGGAAGTAACTGAGGCCCTGGCTTAATTGGGTAACTGGTTAATAAAATAAATTGCATAATAAATAAATGTGACTGGTCAACTGTGTGAGTGAGGGGCTGGCCCCAAGCCCATAGAGGGCCCTAGAGGGAAGGCATAAATATAGAAATTATATAAATATTTGTATTATTATAATTTTGTATCCAATCACAGGAGCATGCTCTCAATGTTTAATATACACCAGGCAGCATACTTTAGCCACAGAAAATCAATATAAAAAAATAACTGGATTAAGTTTTTATCACAAGCACATACCAAAATAAAGGAAACACCAACATAAAGTCTCTTTAAAAGGTGTTGGGCCACCAGGAGCTGCCAGATAAACTTCAATGCACCTTGGCATAGATTCTACAAGTGGACCCAAACCATGACAGGAAAATGCACCCACACCACAACATACAGTTGTCATGACTTGCCATCCTGGATGGAGATCAAAGGTGCCGGCTAAACAAAGGTTTCAAGACGCCCCCTTCTGGGGTATTGGTCAGTTTTATGACGGTCGTAAATACCTTGCAGGAACTATCTCTCCTTGACCATGCAGTATTGAGGGGAAAGAACCCTTTTGTTACAAGGAAATTCCTCCTGCCAAAACTACAACATCCAAAAATGGCTAATGGAACAATATTTCCAACACAAAGAATGTGGGAAATGGTCAGGAGGGACGTAAAGAACTATTATGTCAGATCATTTATTGTTTGGTGATATCGACAGATAGCCTAGGGGGCGGCAGGTAGCCTAGTGCATTGGGCCAGTAACCAAAAGGTTGCTCGATCGAATCCCCGAGCTGACAAGGTAAAAATCTGTCATTCTGCTCCTGAACAAGGCAGTTAACCCACTGTTCCCTGGTAGGCCATCATTGTAAATAATCATTTGTTCTTAACTGACTTGCCAAGTTAAATAAAGGTTCAAATTAAAAATATAATTAAAGACATTATAATGGAAACATTGGAACTTTAAGAGCTTTCTCAATGTTTGTCAGTTACATCTAAATGTTGTAAAACTTATATGATTAAATATACAACTATTTGTGAGAAGATGAAATGTGACTTTAGCCTTCTAAATGACAATTGTTTTTCATGTAAAGTTTTACCCAGTCAGTAACCACTCCCACGTGAGCACAGACATTATGCCAAAAGGATGGATCGCCCATTTTTCCAGACTGCTTATAAAAGGACTCGTAATGAAATATACATTAGACCAGACAGCATGCAGCGGTGGCTACACGGCTGAGAAATAGTTTTAAACTAAAGACCAGTATACGGACGGTAAGCCAGAAGTCACAAATGGTTTAAAAATACTAGACCAGAAAGCATCGAGCTGTGGCTACACGTGTACAATGGTTAGACTGTACCAGACAGATGGTAAGACACTCTGAAACTCAACAGAGAAGAAGACTAGATATGCACCGCCTGCAGCTCTGCATGTAACGTAGTGTAAGAAACTCGACCGAAGACGAGAAAAGAACATTTCCCTATCAAACGACCATTGGTACGTCTGATGTATCCATCCTAACAGACACTTCAAGAACAAAGGAAACCTACTACAACTACTAAGGACATGGTGACCTCTGGTGGCCAACCAGACACTTACACAACCAGAGACCTTCTGTCAAACTATTCGTCAAAGACTGATCTGGCGAATTCAACAGAGAGACAAAGATATATAAGCGTAAATATGTACATTTCATTTCTAAATCCGAATGAGTGGTTGTTAGGGTGCTAAAGATCCACATTTAAATTTGCTTTGTCTCTCATTCTCCCACTATTTCTTTCCCCACCCCTTCATTATGTAACCAGCCGTCATATCGGGTTAGTCCACTAGGGACTTTTCATTGCATTATGTAGTAATCAATGTATAATCTATCCTGTGTGTGTGTTTATGTAATTCTGGGTGATTTTGTTATTTAGTAAATAAATCATTAAGCCAATTTGTGTATGTACTGTATGGCATTGTGTGGGCGAACAGTTTGCTGATGTCAATGTTGTGAACAGAGTTCCCCGTGGTGGTGGGGTTATGGTATGGGCAGGCATAAGCGACAAACAACTAACACAATTGCATTTTATCAATGGCAATTTGAATGCACAGAGATACAGTGACGAGATCTTGAGGCCAATTGTCGTGCCATTCATCCGCCGCCACCACCATGTTTCAGCATAATAATGCATGGCCCCATGTAGCAAGGACCTTTACACAATTCATGGAGCTGAAAATGTTAATTCGTCTGTGGCCTGCATACTCACCAGACATGTCACCCATTAAGCTTGTTTGGGATGCTCGGGATCAATGTGTATGACGGAGCGTTCCAGTTCCTACCAATATCCAGCAACCTCCCATGCCAATATCCAGCAACTTCCCATGCCAATATCCAGCAACTTCGCTCAGCCATTGAAGAGGAATGGAACAACATTCCACAGGCCACAATCAACAGCCTGATCAACTCAATGCGAAGAAGATGTGTCGTGCTGCATAAGGCAAGTGGTGGTCACACCAGAGACTGAATGGATTTCTGATACAGCTACTTTAAAAAAAGACATCTGTGACCAACAGAAGCATATCTGTATTCCCAGTCATGTGAAATCCATAGATTAGGGCCTAATTAATGTATTTCACTTGACTGATTTCCTTATGAACTGTAAAATCGTTGAAATTGTTGCGTTTATATTTTTGTTCCTTGTATATACTGTGTGTGTGTGTGTGTGTGTGTGTGTGTGTGTGTGTGTGTGTGTGTGTGTGTGTGTGTGTGTGTGTGTGTGTGTGTGTGTGTGTGTGTGTGTGTGTGTGTGTGTGTGTGTGTGTGTGTGTGTGTGTGTGTGTGTGTGTGTGTGTGTGTGTGTGTGTGTGTGTGTGTGTATAAACAGTGGGGAGAACAAGTATTTGATACACTGCCGATTTTGCAGGTTTTCCTACTTACAAAGCATGTAGAGGTCTGTATATTTATCACAGATAGACTTCAACTGTGAGACACGGAATCTAAAACAAAAATCCAGAAAATCACATTGTATGATTTTTAAGTAATTAATTTGAATTAATTTGCAGTTCCTGTCATAGGTCAGTTAGGATCACCACTTTATTTTAAGAATGTGAAATGTCAGAATATTAGTAGAGAGCGATTTATTTAAGCTTTTATTTCTTTCATTACATTCCCAGTGGGTCAGAAGTTTACATACACTCACTTAGTACTTGGTAGCATTGCCTTTAAATTGTTTAACTTGGGTCAAACGTTTAGGGTAACCTTCCACAAGCTTCCCACAATATGTTGGGTGAATTTTGGCCCTTTCCTCCTGACAGAGCTGGTGTAACTGAGTCAGGTTTGTAGGCCTCCTTGCTCGCACACGCTTTTTCAGTTCTACCCACACATTTTCTATAGGATTCAGGTCAGGGCTTTGTGATGGCCACTCCAATACCTTGACTTTGTTGTCCTTAAGCCATTTTGCCACCACTTTGGAAGTATGCTTGGGGTCATTGTCCCATTTGCGACCAAGCTTTGACTTCCTGACCGCTGTCTCAAGATGTTGCTTCAATATATCCACGTAATTGTCCTCCTTCATGATGCTATCTATTTTGTGAAGTGCACCAGTCCGTCCAGCAGCAAAGCACCCCCACAACATGAAGCTGCCACCCCCGTGCTTCACCGTTGGGATGGTGTTTTTCGGCTTGCAAGCCTCCCCCTTTTTCCTCCAAACATAACGATGGTCATTACAGCCAAACAGTTCAATTTTTGTTTCATCAGACCAGAGGATATTTCTCCAGAAAGTACAGTCTTTGTCCGCATGTGCAGTTGCAAACCATAGTCTGGCTTTTTTATGGCGGTTTTGGAACATTGGCTTCTTCCTTGCTGAGCGGCCTTTCAGGTTATATTGATATAGGACTTGTTTTACTGTGGATATAGATACTTTTGTTCCTGTTTCCTCCCTTATCTTCACAAGGTCCTTTGCTGTTGTTGTGGGATTGATTTGCACTTTTTGCACCAAAGTACGTTCATCTCTAGGAGACAGAACTTGTCTCCTTCCTGCACAGCATGAGGGCTGCGTGGTCCCATGGTGTTTATACTTGCGTACTATTGTTTGTACAGATGAATGTGGTGGTACCTTCAGGCGTTTGGAACTTGCTCCCATGGATGAACCAGACTTGCAGAGTTTATACATTTTTTTAGTTGAGGTCTTGGCTGATTTCTTTTGATTTTCTCATGATGTCAGGCCTTAATATACATCCATGGGCACACCTCCAATTGGCTCAAATGATGTCAATTTGCCTATCAGAAGCTTCTAAAGCCATGATATCATTTTCTGGAATTTTCCAAGCTGTTGAAGGCCACAGTCAACTTAGTGTATGTAAACTTCTGACCCACTGGAATTGTGATACAGTGAATTATAAGTGAAATAATCTGTCTGTAAACAATTGTTGGAAAAATCACTTGTGTCATGCACAAAGTAGATGTCCTAACCGACTTGCCAAAACTATAGTTTGTTAACAAGACATTTGTGGAGATGTTGAAAACACGTTTTAATGACTCCAATCTAAGTGTATGTGAACTTCCGACTTCAACTGTGGGTTTCCTCACGGACATAACAGCAAAACTGAACGAGCTCAACTATGGGCTTCAGGGATGATGATCAGCCCTGTCAATGCCTTTAAGGCCAAGGTGGGTGTGTGGGCCTCTCAGCTGAGGAATGGAAGGCTGGTGCACTTTCCAAACTTGGAGGAAATGTCGCAAAACATCGGAAACAAAGATGCTAGAATTCTGTGCCGACCTGGAGAAACTGGCATCCGAATTCAACAGGCTTTTTCAGGAGTTAAATGACATAGGGGAGGTTGTTACATTTATCTCAAACCCTTTCTTCCCCGTTGAGATTGATGTGTGCGCCAGATTCCAGCAAGTATTTGCTTTACCAATCAGAGTTGACATGGAGATAATTTAATTGCAAAATGACATCGAGTTGAAAGCAAAAGAAAGTGACTTTTAGGGTCTTTCGGGGGTAAACACTGAAAAATGTTCCCTCCTTTCATCCTGCGCACTTAAGGTGAAGGCCTACTTTGGATCAACATATCTCCGAATGGCCTTTTCACAGATTAAAATAATCAAGTCAAAGAACAGGTCTTGTCTAACTAATAGACATCTCACAGACAGTGTCAAACTTGCTGTGTCAAACTATGAGCCAGACTACAGAGCACTTGCTGACGGTGTGCAATCACAGCCGTCACGTTGTGCGGGGAGGGGATCTCATCCACAGCCATCAGAGTGAGTATTGCCCATTTGAAATCTGTTGTAGGTTATATTACTTACAAAAGGATATGATCTGTGTTGTGAAGTCAGAAAAAAAAGAAACAGCCCTTTTTCAGGACCCTGTCTTTCAAAGATAATTTGTAAAAGTCCAAAGAACTCCACAGATCTTCATTTGAAAAGGTTTAAACAGTTTAAGCTGTTTCCCATGCTTATTCAATGAACCATAAACAATTAATGAACATGCACCTGTGGAACGGTCGTTAAGACACTAACAGCTTACAGATGATAGGCAATTAAGGTCACAGTTGTGAAAACTTAGGACACTAAAGAGGCCTTTCTACTGACTGAAAAACACCAAAAGAAAGATGCTCAGGGGCCCTGGTCATCTGCGTGAACGTGCCTTAGGCATGCTGTAAGGAAGCATGAGGACTGCAGATGTGACCTGGGCAATAAATCGCAATGTCCGTAACTGTGAGACACCTAAGACAGCACTACAGGGAGACAGGACACACATCTGATTGTCCTCACAGTGGCAGACCACATGTAACAACACCTGCACAGGATCGGTACATCCGAACATCACACCTGCGGGACAGGAAAAGGATGGCAACAACTGCCCGAGTTACACCAGGAACACACAATCCCTCCATTAGTGCTCAGACTGTCCGCAATAGGCTGAGGGAGGCTGGACTGAGGGCTTGTAGTCCTGTTGTAAGGCAGGTCCACACCAGACATCATCGGCAACAACGTCGCCTATTGCACAAACCCACCGTCGCTTGTCCAGACAGGACTGGCAAAAAGTGCTCTTCACTGACGAGTTGCGGTTTTGTCTCACCAGGGGTGATGGTCGGATTCACGTTTATCGTCGAAGGAATGAGCGTTACACCGAGGCCTTAGTTTGAAGGTGGAGGGTCCATCATGGTCTGGGGCGATGTGTCACAGCATCATCGGACTGAGCTTGTTGTCATTGCAGGCAATCTCAATGCTGTGCATTACAGGGAAGACATCCTCCTCCCTCATGTGGTTCCATTCCTGCAGGCTCATCCCGACATGACCCTCCTAGCATGACAATGCCACCAGCCGTACTGCTCGTTCTGTGCGTGATTTCCTGCAAGACATGAATGTCAGTGTTCTGCCATGGCCAGCGAAAAGCCTGGATCTCAATCCCATTGAGCAAGTCTGGGGCCTGTTGGATCAGAGGGCTAGGGCCATTCCCCCCAGAAATGTCTGGGAACTTGCTGGTGCCTTGGTGGAATAGTGGGGTAACGTGTCACAGCAAGAACTGGCAAATCTGGTGCAGTCCATGAGGTGGATTAAGTACTGCATTACTTAATGCAGCTGGTGGCCACAACAAATACTGATTGTTACTTTTGATTTTGACCCCACCTTTGGGGACACTTAATTCCATTTATGTTAGTCCCAGACAGGATTTCACTCAAAATCTCACGATACATGGCCCCATTCATTCTTTCCTTTACACGGATCAGTCGTCCTGGTCCCTTTGAAGAAAAACAGGCCCAAAGCATGATGTTTCCACCCCCGTGCTTCACAGTAGGTATGGTGTTCTTTGGATGCAACTCGGCATTCTTTGTCCTCCAAACAAGACGAGTTGAGTTTTTACCAAAAAGTTCTATTTTGGTTTCATCTGACCATATGACATTCTCCCAATCTTCTTCTGGATCATCCAAATGCTCTCTAGCAAACCTCAGACGGGCCTGGACATGTACTGGCTTAAACAGGGGACCACGTCTGGCAGTGCAGGATTTGAGTCCCTGGCGGCGTAGTGTGTTACTGATGGTAGGCTTTTTTACTTTGGTCCCAGCTCTCTGCAGGTCATTCACTATGTCCCCCCGTGTGGTTCTGGGATTTTTGCTCTTTGCTCGCCGTTCTTGTGAACATTTTGACCCCACGGGGTGAGATCTTGCGTGGAGCCCCAGATCGAGGGAGATTATCAGTGGTCTTGTATGTCTTCCATTTCCTAATAATAGGTTAACCAAGCTGCTTACCTATTGCATATTCAGTCTTCCCGGCCTGGTGCAGGTCTACAATTTTGTTTCTGGTGTCCTTTGACAGATCTTTGGTCTTGGCCATAGTGGAGTTTGGAGTGTGACTGTTTGAGGTTGTGGACAGGTGTCTTTTATACTGATAACAAGTTCAAACAGGTGCCATTAATACAGGTAACGAGTGGAGGACAGAGGAGACTCTTAAAGAAGAAGTTACAGGTCTGTGAGAGCCAGAAATCTTGCGTGTTTGTAGGTGACCAAATACTTATTTTCCACCATAATCTGCAAATAAATTCATTAAAAATCCTACAATGTGATTTTCTGGATTTGTTTTCCTAATTTTGTCTGTCATAGATGAAGTGTACCAGTGATGAAAATTACAGGCCTCTCATCTTTTTAAGTGGGAGAACTTGCACAATTGGTGGCTGACTAAATACTTTTTTGCCCCACTGTATATTCTAACTTTGGCTAACACATGTTTCAGGAAATAGTACAGAGGCTCAGATTCCGATAAGAGTGCACTTTAAGCACTGTCACCAGCAAAGAAGATTGCAACCTTGAGGAAATGTGGCCATTAAGAAATTTGTCAGCCATACTCACAACAAGTGTCATGGCTGTTGCTGGTGTCCTCTGTCACCCATAACCAGTGGCAAAGACCTGCATGAACACAAAAGCAAAGAGACACACAAAAAAGTTATCTATAGCTAAACTGCACAGCAAAATCACAAGTATCAATCAGTGGAGGCTACTGAGGGGAGGATGGCTAATAGTAATAATGTCTGGAACTGCGCAAATGGAATGGCATCAAACACATGGCAACCATGTGTTTGATGTTTTTGATACCATTCTCCAAATTAAGTTGCCAACAACCTCCTGTGGTATCAGTGATACATGTATTGGAATCACCAACAAAACCAAGGAGTGCACGAGAAAATAGTATTTGATTTCAATGTTTGTGCTAATTTGCTCCGTTCGACTTCCTGTCTGTGGCAGCATGGCACCCGTATTGCGAGGCTGATTAGCTAGGACAAACATGTGTTTGTAATCCTTGTCTGATTTTGTTCTGGGGAGGCAGGTAGCATCTAACTGGATTCAATGCTTTCTTGTGCACTGCTTGGTATATAAAAGGATGGCGATTTAGTAAGAACTGTCTACCGATTAGACATACCTTCCGGCGTGGGAAAAGTGTTGCTTAACTGGTACAGTCACAGGTTCAGACTTGTGTTTTATTCTAGGTCTGTATTCTGGGCTAACCAGGATATTGCTGCAGCAAAAAGTAAAAGTAGGCAACTGCTGCAGGTAATTGTAATCACTGTCAAATCTACGGCAATAATATATACCAGTAGTTGAAATCTCAGATAGTAACACATCTTCTGTAATAAAATGGAATCAAATGGTCAGTAGAATTCGTCTTGCACATTCAGAAATGAAAAGCTCACATTTCAATCACATCGGAAACATTTTTCTCCACATGACATTGATGATCTCGTAATGGTTTAGAAACAAAGGACCATTCATTCGACCATTCCTTGAAGAACAAAAAGACAACCAGAAAATCAATGCTTTGTTATATCAAACATTCAACAAGACATTGGGAATTGGAAAGGACCATTCAACAAGACATCTGGAAGCACAGCAGAAAATAGATTATTAACCAAATGCATAGCAATTCAAAGGATGAGAAAACCCTTTGAGATGGATGTGAACACTGCGTGGGACAATAACCATATTATCCTAGACTCCTGCAACATGCAATGATCAGCGGCGTGTATTCATAGATGCCAAGGGAAGCACAAAAAATTGACAAAAATATATAAAAACAATGTGTATTTCGTCTCTGTGTTAAATGTTTTTTCATCAATTCAAAGAGGCTAAATCTATCTCACCGGAGAAAGCATACAAGAGAGAAAGACAGCGCCCCTCTGTCTCACCCATCTATCTGATGTTGTCTGGTAAAAAAGACTATGACATTGTTGCCACCCGTAGCATTGAATGCAAGGGAAGCTTGCAATCATTTGGCCTCCCTTGATCACATCACATCTAAAGCAAAACGCCATTGACGTAAAAAAAAACGTAAATTGTTGCATCTTGTTGTGTCATTGTTCTCCAGTGGCTATCTAGCTAAAATTGGCACTCCTAAATTAACCATGGATGAAGATAGGGATTTGTACTTCTGGTTTTTCTTAATTTTCCATACTGGCCAATGATTAAAACGGCGATTCGGATTCTACCATAAATTCATATATTGTGCCCCTGGCCTAACAGGATGGAAGTTCAATATGTAGCTAGATTTAATAGGCTAATGTTAACTAGCTGGCTAATCGTTGCCCATGAAAGGAAGTGTTGTGGAAATTACCACCAGGGACATTGGAGGTCAATCTTAAATTAATAATTCTTTATTATCAGCAAGCTGGAGAGGTTCCAACAAACTTAATGTACCAAGCAGTACACGTCTGTCAGGAGCTCCGACGGGGCAGTCCCATTCATTTCCTTATATATTGCTTACACAGACAAGTTATATTTGTATGATTTACGTTATTGATAATTATATCATAATTAACGTTTGGTTCATGTATGTAACCGACCAATACCTCACGAGGCTTCTTCTCTCCAAGCTGAGACATTGAAACTGAGATATCCCTTTACATTCTCAAAGCAAGGTTCTGGGCATACTGCCAAATTTCTTATACTGATGGTGAGGATTCCTCCCAAGCACAGTCAGTCACTCCCATGAACCTAGTCGAATTGGTTATTAGAAAAGCACAAACATAACATTTTCCTTCACAGAAGTTAGGCTGGCGAGCAAGCATTTTAGCCATATAACCTAGGACAACATAAATGAAAAACCTGTACTGTATGACAACATGAAAGAGAGGAGAATGGCGTTGCCGTTTCTCTACAAGTAGGGTGAGTCAACATGTTTTTTCTACTTGCACGCATGCATATCAGAACCATGGACAGCCACATCATATTTAGCTTACGTTGATCGGACTAAATTCATTTTGGTATCTTTTAGTTGTCACTGTATTAGACAAAACATTGGTGATTTTATGATGAAGTTGAAATGGTGCAGGAATAGTGAAGGCAGCTCCTGTTTTCTTTGCGACTTGCGTTAACTCTCAGTGGTTCTAAATCAATAGTTGTTTAGTAGTCCGAAAATCTGTGAAAAATGTACTTGCATGACCATGTTGTAACAAATAGTTAGATGACTTACATGCAATATGCTTTGTGGACTTCACCGGACAGAGGCTGCTCTCCGGTTTTGTGATGAAACAAAGGTGTGATTGAATTTATTCTTCCATTGTGTCTTCTTATTGTCTGAGCCTTAGGGCTATATATCACATTGGAAACAGTTTAAAGAGCAAACAACAAAATGACTACAACACAGGCTGTAATATGGAATCATATTCTGGGAAAGTGGGTTATGCTTGCTGTTGAGAACACAGGATAGAAAGGTTACCGGAAATCAGTATAATAGGAATATAATTCACCCAAATGAACAACCATTCTATGATTGAAACCTTTTGAACCTCAACATTGCAATAGGGGTGGTCTGCAGTACACCCTTAGTACATTAAATAATTGTTCAAGGCCAAGAGTAAGAATCAATATCACAGGCCTCACTTTGGCCCATAATTGACTTGTAACCGTAAGAAAAGTTCATCAGCATTGGAGTCAGATTAAAACTTTTTTAAAATTGGTACAGATCATCATGTCAAACTTGTTAGGTAACGGACATACATTGAAAGCATCGTATGACACGTATGCCCTCACACAAACATACATCTGGAACACCCATGCCCTCACACAAACATACATCTGGAACACCCATGCCCTCACACAAACATACATCTGGAACACCCATGCCCTCACACAAACATACATCTGGAACACCCATGCCCTCACACAAACATACATCTGGAACACCCATGCCCTCACACAAACATACATCTGGAACACCCATGCCCTCACACAAACATACATCTGGAACACCCATGCCCTCACACAAACATACATCTGGAACACCCATGCCCTCACACAAACATACATCTGGAACACCCATGCCCAATTTCCTGCAGAGATGTGAAGCCCATGGCAGAATTCAAAATTACACCTTTATATTCATGATATAAAGAAAATCTATTAACCTTTGGAAGAAATACAAGGGAATTACCAAGAGGAGCCTGTTGTATTGTGCATGATTAATACGACATTCATTAGACGATTCCAGAAATTAAATCAAATGGAATATTAGACATTTTGTTGTTTTTACAA
This sequence comes from Oncorhynchus gorbuscha, assembly GCF_021184085.1. Lineage (NCBI taxonomy): Eukaryota > Metazoa > Chordata > Actinopteri > Salmoniformes > Salmonidae > Oncorhynchus > Oncorhynchus gorbuscha. The sequence continues at coordinate 88,105,510 of NC_060174.1, forward strand.
CCAGTATCGGGATTTCAATATAAACTGTAGGGAATTACTTTTTAAGTGGTTTTGAAGGTATAAAAAAATGACTTTACAATAAACTTTGAATATCCCTCTCCAGAAAGACAGAAGTAACTCAAATCACATGCAACAATATGGCCTCCTAGCATTTTCCTTCTGCAGTGTTTGGCATTCACAAGCTCACCTGGTTGGGTTGGTACAATTGTTTAGACAGAAAATAATAATTTCAACCTAATTGACTCTTGCTCTTTCACAATCTCACAAAAGCAATAGTTTGAAAAAGCATTCCAGTCAGACTAGCAGCAGACAATTACCTTTTCTCAATTGGTTTTGCTAAGTCCACTGTTCTCTGTCCTCTCCTTGTCTCCTTTTGAAAGAGGTAATTGAGGTGTGGTGACGAGGAGAAGGATCATGGATGGAAATGCGCTTGTTGGAAATGAGATTGTCCTCTACTCACGTGTCATCAGGACAATGACTTTTACAGAGGTGGATCACAAAATAAATGTGTAAAGTAATAAAAACAAATGAAGTTAGTTGTGCAATACATTTTATAGATAAAGCAATAAGTAGCATGTTGTTTTTAAACATATTATATCAAAACTTCTACGGTAGGATACGCTCGTGCTTCTTTGCCAAAAGGAGGCTATCAAGGAGGGGAGGACCATCTTCCATTTTCCTATTAAAAGAATTGACACAATCCGCGACTACTTATCGGTTTCCGGGTCACGGAGGAGAGAGGACAGAGGATGGACTTTTGCCCAAACGAGAACTACCAATGTGTGAAGAATCAAAATGGCTGCCGAACAACATGTGGCAGCAGCCATTGCCAAACCCAGGCTTTTGACTAGCGGGGCATTTAAGCCCTGAAAAACACCTGACAGACAGTTGGTCTGCCAGGCTGCGTGCTGCCCCCAAGACCTGAGCCAATCACAGCAGGGCTGCTTAGTATGCTAACTCGGCTATCTAGTCTTGTGATCTAGCAAGGTAGTCTTGTGAGTTATCTATGCTGGTTGTTAGCCTGCATAATTTATATGTGTATAGAGTATATTTATAAGGCAGACTTCATGTTTTGTGGATAACATTTACATTTAAAGAGGGGTGAGCTCCACTCCTTACAGGCTGATCAATAATATATAATAATAATATAATAATAATAAATAATAATAATAATATAATAATAATATATGCCATTTAGCAGACGCTTTTATCCAAAGCGACTTACAGTCATGTGTGCATACATTCTACGTATGGGTGGTCCCGGGGATCGAACCCACTACCCTGGCGTTACAAGCGCCATGCTCTACCAACTGAGCTACACAGGACCACACATATTCCCTTTCAGCCTCAGAGCTTGATGAGATTCAATAGCAAACTCAGAGACTGATAAATCAGGATGTTGCCTTGTAGGCTGTTTCATTACCAAAGCTCCTTGCAGGCATATTAGCTATTATAGGCTGATGCATATGATCCAGTGGGTGAGCTCTATTTCTGGCAGGCTGATCAGATTCATTAGCATTCTCAATGTCTGATTAGTCAGTCTTGTAGGCTGTCACAAGGGGAGTTATGGATTGAAATCGTCAAACCTGTTACAGTCAAGCCTGCCACTTTAATAGTTACTTTTAGAGTCACTTTTACTAATTGAATCTCTTAAGATGGGAAAACATGTTTATGACAATGTTACAATTAGGTGAAATTAATAATTTGGTAATTTTACCAAATTACACTACATTTGTAGAATCACATATCTCCCTGAATTCCCTTATTATCTCTGTCTGTGTGTTGTGGATGTCAGAGCACAAAATAGAAAATGTCCCTTTTGATAATATCGACCAATGAGAATTGGCAGCTGGAGGCATTTACACATGCAGGCCAGGTATAAATCCTCTTCTATTTGGTCACACTGTCCATTGGAACCAAGGAACGAGCAGATGGTCACCGGGCTTCGGTTGCCATTATTAGCTTGGTTGGATATGAGTTATCATTTTTATGAGGCCAAATTACTCAAGAGTATTAAAAAAATAAAGTGTTGAACATGCAGAGGCACCACACACCCTCTGGTGCTTAAATGAGGGTGTCATTAGCTTAAGCTGCTGGGCTCTAAAGGCTTGATTTTAATGTTGGTTGCTGAGGAGTCGGCAATCAAACAGTTTTTGAAAGGATAACATTTGCATCATAATAAACAAAAAGTTGAAAATATGTGAGGAACATTGAATGGAAAATGCACATTAAACATTTGTAAGGATATGATACAGAGCTTGAGTCACCATTTATCTTACCCATAACTGTTTTAGGCAAAATCATGTCACGATCAAGCTAAATTCTACATTGACGAAGAGTGACAATGCTGTTTTTAGCTCTAAATCTTATTTGACATTATCTGAAACAAAATATTTCAATTATAGTGAAACAGTAGGACCCAAAGTTGCATCTAAATATGTTGGAGTCAGTGTTATGCAGCAGTTTGTAAGGTACTCAGAACTGATGGTGCATTACTGGTGCCTCAGCATCACCCAAGTTAATAGAAGTGGTGGTGATATTTTACCTTCGTCATTCTTTGCATTTTGAGGGGTTTTGCATCAATGAAACCAACAACCTTCAACTGTTTTGTTCAAAGAAGGTAAATCAACGTTATATGGAGATGCTGTACAAGCAGTTATTAGACATTATCTAGGAGTGCCTCTTTTTATGTGGTTTACATCTCTGAAAGAGCATCGAGTAATCTGAGCACACATCAGTCTTCTGTTGGAGCCTACTGTGACATCCATCTTACACAAGTTAGGTTTCAGCTTTTTCGTGTTGTCGTAAATCACGGAGATCGAGTCATACATTTTTTATATATCCGGGCACCTATGCACTACAATGCAATCCGAGCCGCTCCCTTTCCGATGCCAGCCCGCATCCATTATGTCCTGTCCTCGCTTCCCATTCCTACTGCATGTTTAGTTGCACCTTTCCAACATAATTAATTCTCATTAGTGGCAACGCCGTCATGTCACTTTCCCCCGGCTAATTGTCTCTCTTCGCCACCTGCACTCTCCTCCTTGTTGGCTCACTGCACTTTTTCTACTTACTTTCTGCCCAACTTTTTTTCTTCTGACTTTTATTGACCTTTTGTACGTAACAAGACCAATTTTCATGGTCGAACAGAGGCCTATTGTGGTTAAACAAGGATGTCTGCTAACAGTATACAACTTGTTATCTGTGCAGCGGCAGTGTTACAACATACTGGCTGTTGACTGAATTCATTATATGTGATAATCTCAATTCAATAGGTACAGTACAATGCAAAATGTTTTCCCACATCTTTGCAACTCAAGATGAGTTCGATAGAGATATGGCCCTGGGCGAGATGAATTGAGAGGGAATTTAAGTTTGAGTAGGTGTCAGTAAGAATCCAATGTAACACCATTACACCTTTGCGCTGTACAACCCCCTCCTTTGCTGTGATCCGACAAAAACTCTAAAGCATGTTTTATTTGTTAGAGTCACCCATAAAAATACCTTTTTGCCTTTTCACCTTTACAGTCAGTCGTACAGTATATTTGTGTTTTCAATCAATAGTATTTTATTTAATCATCATTTATTTAATCATGGGCAGTATATAACCCTGTTATCAAATTACCATAATAACTTTATTGAAACAATACTTTGAATGTCTTTTCATGAATTAATTCTCCCGGAAACAATCAAAATACACTCCTAATGTAACGATGTGCTCTGAGAGTCAGGAAGCATTTTCAGGGAGTGAGTGTTTTAATAAACAAATGAAACAATACAAAACAAGAAACACAGACAACGCACAGACATGAAACAGAAATAATAACGCCTGGGGAAGGAACCAAAGGGAGTGACATATATAGGGCAGGTAATCAAGGAGGTGATGGAGTCCATGTAAGTGTCATAATGCATGTAACGATGGTGACAGGTGTGCGCCATAACCAGCAGCCTGGTGACCTAAAGGCCGGAGAGGGAGCACACGTGACAGTACCCCCTCCCTGACACGTGGCTACTACCCCAAGATGACAATCCCAGGGATCAGGAGCGGACTGGTCACCTCTGCCAAAGCGCTGGAATCTGTCGATACAGCTGAGGCACAGGAGCATGGCAACCTAGAGTTCCGGAGAGAGAGCATACATGACAGTACCCCCTGCCTAGTGTGTTCAGCTTCATTCGCCAACCACAGAGACGATCCCGGGGATCAGGAGCGGACCGGTCGCCTCCGCTGAGGCGCAAAACCTGGGGAACCGGCTGACACGTGAGAGCATGATGAGATGGCTGAGACCTCCCCGGTTGCCTAAGTTGAGGCACGGGAACCTGTTCATCCAGCTGAGGCACGGGAGCCTGTCGAGCCAGCTGAGGCACGGGAGCCAGCTGAGGCATGGGAGCCTGTCGAGCCAGCTGAGGCACGGGAGCCTATCGATCCCACTGAGGTATAGAAACCCATTGAGCCCGCAGAGGCATGGGATTCCGACAAAACCGGCTGAGGCCTCCCAGGTAGCTCCGGTTCTGACAACCGGAACAAACATCAACTCCAAAACAAAATAAACACTCCCTGATGCTTCCCTTTGGTGAGGCGTTATTCTGTAACAATGTGCGCTGAGAGACGGGAAGCAAGTTCAGGGAGTGAGTGTTTGAATAAATAAACAGAACATACTACAAAATAAGAAACACAGACAACGCACAGACATGAAACAGAAATAATAACGCCTGGGGAAGGAACCAAAGGGAGTGACATATATAGGGCAGGTAATCAAGGAGGTGATGGAGTCCATGTAAGTGTCATAATGCATGTAACGATGGTGGCAGGTGTGCCCATAACGAGCAGCCTGGTGAACTAGAGGCAAGAGAGGGAGCACACATGACACCTAAACCCTGCACATGACATTGACGCATCCACAGCAAACAAATTGACCAAAGGCTAAAACTGCAAAATTAGACAGTTATGACATTGACACATACTGTATCTACAGCAAATTTAACGTATTGACCAAAGGACCAAAAAACTATATTAGAAGGTTATATGACAATGACACTCACCCTCAGCAAATGTATTGACCAAAGGCCAAAAGATTATTATTTGTTTACCTTATACAGTTACACTTCGGTCCTCTGTTCATTTACAGACCGAGAGACAAGTTGGAGGAAGGATGTTGACTTACCAGAGGAATGATTACAGGCACATTTAATTCAGTCCCCCATCATGCCGTGTAATGATAACAATTAGTACATGTAGTTAGAATCAGGAAGTCAAGACAATGGGATCATTATTCATGATTGCAATTAACTCCCTCCACAGTAATGAATCTATTGATCTTCTAACCGTTCATGTGCATTATTTCACTTCTGTTTCCTTTACATGTATTGGTATGATGTTACTGTATGTGTTTGAAGAGGGAAATGATACATTACACTTCTGTTGGTAATTACAAAACATTTCTATTATATTCTATGCATTTTGCTAACCAGCAAGTAAAAAATAATGTCACGCATTATGTACATTAGGCCTAGCTGTGTGAGAAAGCAAAGAGATTTTTTATTTCAAAAGCCAGGTGTGCTAATAGGAATCTGGATGCACACTGTCTATCTCACACCATCCTCATTTACTCTTAGCTGTCAAATGCATCAACATCATGTTTTCAATTCAATTCAGATGTTCTGACAATGTTTAATATGTGAAGCAATTTACAGCAAACTTCTATTCCTCTAATATTTTGTATAGCCAAGTATTAGTTTGACAAATGAGTAGCTAAACATAGACATACATATTATCCAATTAAATGTGTCATGTCATCCACATATAACCTTGTGCTTTATTAGCAACACGTAATTGTGATATGATACAACAAGGAGCACACTCATATTGATACTGGATGAAATAGACACTCAATCAAACATAAGAGAACTGACAAGTATTCCCCCATGGGATATGTGAATTACCCATCTTACCCATCACTGGTGGTGCGGCTGTCATTTCAAAACAATGCAGCTGAGGAACATTTGATTTGTGGCTTCGTTTTATGAAAAACGAGAGGGACATACAGAATGATTTTGTATGCTAGATACTGTATGTTACAGTATCTGTTTCTCCAATCAGTATAGGAATGTCCTCATTTAGCAAACATTTGTCTTTGTTGAGTGTCTCACTGCACATAATGTAGATTCTCTTACACATACAAAACTTGTAGACTGCCAACTATTTTAAACAATCTAAGTAAAAATGGACACTTTTGTTGTGGATACAATCAGTTATTTTCCATTGGTTGCCGAACTAGAAAGACTACATAGTCTACTTCAACAAATAAGAGTTATTTCTAAAGCCAAGGACTTTCTGAAAAAGAGAGTATGTCAAAGAGAATAAGTGTTTGAATGTCAAAAAAGCTTGCCATCCTAAAAATGGAAAAAATAAAAACAGTAGAAAGAAATTACACTATATGGAAAAGATAAGTCTTCAACTAAAGAAACCATTTGAACTGTCACATCACAACTCTCTGTTGGTGCCTTTAACAGTCTGACACTCTGTAAAATGAACACTTGAACACCTGACTGTTTTTGTTGGAAATAGTCCAAGGTGGAATGTCATAAAAATATAAGAATATAATATCCCAGTACAGTGACTATTTTAGCATGTACTAGGGTAGCCTAGTGGTTAGAGCGTTGGACTAGTAACCGGAAGGTTGCAAGTTCAAATCCCCGAGCTGACAAGGTACAAATCTGTCATTCTGCCCCTGAACAGGCAGAACCCACTGTTCCTAGGCTGTCATTGAAAATAAGAATTTGCTCTTAACTGACTTGCCTAGTTAAATAAAAAATGTAAATCTTGGTGGTGCGAACTCCCCCAAATGTTTTAGATGCTTGCCAGCAAAGACACAACCCAACACTAAATAATAAATGAATTGTACTATAATGGTGATAAAAGGTTCCCACAAACTGTTAGGGCCTACAAAAGCTGTCCCAACAGCAGAGTTTTCCTTTCAGCACAATGGAATGAATCCTTACCTCTGCTACACCTGGCTATCAGCGGAGCCTCGTCGGACAGTGAAACAGTTCATTCAGCCTCAGTTACTGCCTTTTTAAAAACCATAGGTGATATGGCTGACTTGCTTAAATATGGTTTCTACTGACTCCTTGTGGATTTGATTAACTCGATGAGAACCACATTCTCCTTCAATAACCATTGCTTATGATTTGACTATTGAACCATATTACATTTATGTTCAGTAAAATCATAATATTTGTTATATCATTAACACTGCAAACTAACGAGCTGTGACGAGGTAGGCCTATTCATTCAGAGAGATAGAGAGACTACCATTTGAAGTATTTTATTAGGCCTACGTGGTCGAAAAAGGAAGGAAAATTAATAGACAATATACTGATGCACAGACCCACACAATATCAACTGAAATTACTGTACGTGGGTCTATTAGCATACTGAACCTTTTGTTGACTTTTTTTTTTGAATGGGAAGTGACTGACTGGCAAGCATGGTTACAGAGCCAACAACATTATATAGTATCCCCATGAGCTATGTATAATACACTAAGTAAGCAAAACAATGACATGCATCATTATAACATTGGTTAAATTGATGAATAAGATACTAATAAGATAAACCTATATAGGCAATATAACAATTGAGATGTACAAACTATGGCATTAGGGAACAATTAGCGGATAAGAGGCAAGTGTAATGGGATTCTACCTGGGGAGGAGAGGACCAAAATGCAGTGCGGTACTTGTCCATGGTTTTTTAATTAGAAAACTGAACATGAACACATAACCAAAACAACAAAGTGAAAACCCGAAAACAGTCCCGTGTGGCACAAACACTAACACAGGAAACAACCACCCACAAAAACCCAACACAAAACAGGCTACCTAAATATGGTTCCCAATCAGAGACAATGACTAACACCTGCCTCTGATTGAGAACCATATCAGGCCAAACATAGAAATAGACAAACTAGACACAACATAGAATGTCCACTCAGATCACACCTTGACCAAACAAAACATAGAAAGCAAACTATGGTCAGGGTGTTACAGTACCTCTCCCCCCCTCCCCTGAGGGGCAGCTCGGGACTGAGGGGTATCTCCGCACTGGCCGTCGACTCTGGCAGATCCCGGCTGACTGGCGGCTCTGGCAGATCCCGGCTGACTGGCGGCTCCTGGCTGACTGGCGGCTCTGGCGGACTGGCGGCTCTGGCGGCTCAGGACAGATGGGAGACTGATGGCGCTGGGCAGACGGGAGACTCCGGCAGCGCTGGAGAGGAAAGCTCCGGCAGCGCTGGAGAGGAGGTAGGCTCTGGCAGCGCTGGACAGAGGAGCTCTGGCGCCTCTGGACTGAGGGGCAGAAGCTCTGGCAGCGCCGGACAGGTGGGAGACTCCGGCAGCACTGGACAGGCGGAAGACTCCGGCAGCACTGGACAGACGAGGCGCACTGTAGGCCTGGTGCGTGGTGCCGGCACTGGTGGTACTGGGCCGAGGACACGCACCTCAGGGCGAGTGCGGGGAGCTGCCACCGGAGGGCTGATGCTTGGAGGTGGTACCTGAGACCGGACCGTGCAGGCGCACTGGAGCTCTTGAGCCCCGAGCCTGCCCAACCTTACCTGGTTGAATGCTCCCGGTCGACCTGCCAGTGCGGCGAGGTGGAATAGCCCGCACTGGGCTGTGCAGGCGAACCTGGGACACCATGCGTAAAGCTGGTGCCATGTACGCCGGCCCAAGGAGACGCACTGGAGACCAGATGCGTAGAGCCGGCTTCATGACACCTGGCTCGATGCCCACTCTAGCTCGGCCGATACGAGGAGCTGGTATGTACCGCACCGGGCTATGCACCAGCACTGGGGACACCATGCACTCCACAGCATAACACGGTGCCCGGTCTCTCTCGCCCTCTGGAAGTTGGCTCAGGTCTCCTACCTGGCTTCGCCATACTTCCTGTGTGCCTCCCCCAATACATTTTTGGGGCTGCCTCTTGGGCTTCCTTGCCAGCCGTGTTCCCTCGTATCGCCGATTCCTGTCTCCGGCTGCCTCCACCTGTTCCCATGGGAGGCGATCCTTTCCCGCCAGGATCTCCTCCCATGTGTAGCAACCCTTGCCGTCCAAAACGTCCTCCCATGTCCAGTCCTCCTTGCGCAGCTCCTGCTGCCGCTACCTGTGCCTGTCACCACGCTGATTGGTCCTGTTGTGGTGGGTGGTTCTGTAATGGGATTCTTCCTGGGAAGGAGAGCTCCTCCTCCGCAGCGCGGAAGTTGTCCATGGTTTTTTAATTCGAAAACTGAACATGAACACAATCAAAACAACAAAGTGAAAACCCGAAAACAGTCCCGTGTGGCACAAACACTAACACAGGAAACAACCATCCACAAAAACCCAAGACAAAACAGGCTACCTAAATATGGTTCCCAATCAGAGACAATGACTAACACCTGTCTCTGATTGAGAACCATATCAGGCCAAACATAGAAATAGACAAACTAGACACAGAACATAGAATGCCCACTCATATCACACCCTGACCAAACAAAACATAGAAACATACAAAGCAAACTATGGTCAAGGTGTGACAGCAAGGAAGTCATAATTTTGATTAAGACATTGAGCGAGCTAAGATGGATGTTGTCGATATTCCTATTTGTTCAGCACTTTTGAAATGGACAGCCAGTGATGGGCCGTTCTTGCAGGGTTCTCCCTGTACACCGCAGGATAAATAACGGGGGAATATAAGCAGACAATGAAAGCTCTTACAATATTTGATGAAGACATTTCTCTAAAACAGGCTTTAGGCTACATGTGCAAGTCAGAACAGTAAGCTAAATTCTGAGGGCAGAGACATGGGCTACTAACAGTTTACTACACAAAATACACTTAGTACGACTTGCTGTGTAATGTTTATGTCCAATTGCCAATGAGGATGGAGACATTTTATTTATAATTTATCTTCATATGACATGGATTGAAAAGGATTTGCCAGTAGGTTGTCGACATGATTCATAATGATGGCTGCTTTTCTAGCTAGCTAGCTTGCTAGCTAAGATTTTGAATGGATGATGTTGACAGGAACCGTTCAATCAAAGCTAAGGTAGATATAATGTGATTTTTATCTGTAGCCAATGAACTGCCTGCCTTTTTGGGCAGGCAGTTCTACTGTAAATCTACTGTAAATCTATGGCAGCATGGGGGCTTGAACTGTAGATTCTGCAGTGATGTAGTGTCCCCATGAGTGACAGAACACAGAGCCAATCATGGCGCAACTAGAGATGATCACCAATGCCTACGCTCTGGCTGCTCCTCCACCACAAAAAGCACAGAGCTAGACTGAAACACCTGTATTTTGGAGCTGCTTTACTCAAGAAAGTGACCGTGTTTGTATGTGGCTTTATTAACGCAAGGAAAAAACATTGTTCGCAAATTAATATGTCACACAAATGGGGTCTCAAAACAGGTGGGGCACCTGCCCTGAATGAGGGGTCGCCACTGCCTTTAAAAACTCACTTCGTATAATAAATACCACATGCGAATACCCGTAGTTAGGCTTTACTGGCATGGGCGCATCGAACTGATGTGTTGTCTTTGTAAATTATTTCAAACAAGTATCAGCCGGTGTTGCTCAATAATGTGTATGGAAATGGGATGTGGAAGTCAATTATCTGGGAAGGATTTCAAACCACATTAGACAAATAAGTGACTGCAGCCAATGGGGAATCAACATTTATGAATCAACATTTTTGAATAGCATTTAGACTAGATCTAGCACACTAAAGTTGGTCAAACCATTGCTGTTAAAGATAATGAAATTACACATGTATTTTTCCTTGTATTTTCCAATCCGACTAACCACTGCACCATGTTTTGCCTTATTTGAATTAAGACACTTTTTGACCCAATGGCTGTTAACATCCATTTTGCATGCTTCGTCATGCTACGAGCTACAGCCAGAGTTTATGATATAGAATAAGAAAATAAATCTCTGTATTCAATTTTAAAATCAGTTTAACCAGGGCATACACTATTTGATAACCATGTATGGATCAAATAATTCATAGAAATGCTCTATATTTTAACCTAGCTGAACCACTACAGTGTATATGTGCTTCAGCGTAGAACATATGAGGTGAATAGAGGCAGATGTATACATTCATTCATGAGCAATGGTGGGTTCAATCAGCAGCATGAGTATGTCATTTTCAATGGCGCGTTTGTAGACCTGGAGATGCTGTCGTGATTTATACATTCCCTGAAGAAAAGCCATCTCAATCCTGTCAAAGCAAATGAGGTGTAGCAGATTTTCGCCAAGCCACTTGTTCTGCTCGAAATAGCAAGAGGTTTCAAGACAAACTAAATATTGTATTTTTCATCCCCATCTTCCAATATGGTTGTCATAGTAGAACCTTAAATCAAATCCAATAGAATTATGACTTTAATTCTCTGCTAGCTGCTATATTGTCATGAGTCATTGGCTGGATGGAAAATTCCAGATAGAAATAGAAAAATTGTAATAGAAATATTTTTGTGCGTGATTAAAATTAAAAGCTATATGACTTTGTGTGCTTGACTTGTTCAACATAAGAGGTTTCTTTCTGACAACAGTGCTGGCTGCATTTACAGAGCCTTGACGAAGCGCAAGAGCCCTCACAGTGTCATTGTGAGAGTGCTAAAGCATTGGGAGCCGATGAAGAGTCTTCCTGGGAGTGTGATGAATTGCTAGATACTTAATGTTTGTTGGACAACTCCCATTGATGAGTGTGTGTCTGTGTGTCTGTGTGTGTGTGTGTGTGTGTGTGTGTGTGTGTGTGTGTGTGTGTGTGTGTGTGTGTGTGTGTGTGTGTGTGTGTGTGTGTGTGTGTGTGTGTGTGTGTGTGTGTGTGTGTGTGTGTGTGTGTGTGTGTGTGTAGTCATTTTCAAAGGCTTTTGAAATATAGTACAACAGAGCCACCAATGAAAGTAATTAGCAATTTCCATCTGTCATATCACCCTTTCCGAGGTGAGAAAACATAATCTTTTCACAAGAAATGAATGCATTAAATGGAAAGGGTGTCTTGGACAAGCTACATAACAACAGTGTAAACAAACCCGTGCCGGCCTCGCTTTTAACCTCTTTTATCAGAATCTACTGCACACCCAAACCTCTTATCTCAAAATAAAGGCCAATTAATAGCACTAAAGACTATCGGAGGAAATTAAACCATTGAACTTCAATATCATTATTATACATTTGCCTTCACTTTGTTCTTGGGGGGGGGATGAAAAAGAGTGCATATGCCTTTTCAGCACCATATTGACTGGGAGTAGTGCATAATTATGACACGCTGCGACTCTTATCCGAGACCGCATTGTATTGCACCCTTTAATGAATCCACACTTGTACATGCAAACTGTTCCATCTAAATTGCAGACTACACTATAACTGTGACAAGCTAACAACAACGCAGCCGATAGGAGAGTCATTTGGCAATAGCAATATGTGCATATAGCATAACGTACAAATATTGCCTATTGACTTTGTTTTTGCTCTCGCCTCTAGTCTACCTCCTCAACTGTAGAATCCATTGTCCCTCACTTGCCATTGGAAATAATGAGAGCAATAAAAGGCAGGTTGTTTACAGCGACCCCTCCGACTCCTATATTACATTTACAGCACTCACACGGAGGTGAGACGTGACCTTCCTCTGAAGTCAAAGGAACTGTATCCATCACTGTTTAATTAGCTCGGAGGTGTCTGTTTAGTCCGCGATAGCGACGGCACACCAAAACGATCACTCGAAATCTATAGTCAAGCCCATCTAGTTATTTTTAATATCTGTTTTATGTTTTAAAATAAACATGAATGGGGTATAATTGGGAGGGAAAGCAGGTGTTTGTTTGGACAAGGGCAGTGTCGTTAAGTGAGTTGCTAGCCAGAAGAAGCCAAGTGATTCTGTTAATTTACCCACAAGATAAATCATAACATCCTCAACATATTCTCTCTCTGGGAGGGATGTTATACACAGAGTGGTGGGAGGATTTGTCTGGACGTAAATTACATTGCCTGTTTGCAGGGCAGGCTATGAACTGCCAGCAAGTATGTGCTGTCCTATCATGCACGTTTTGTGCTTTCTGTGAGCAGATTCTTAAGTTACAAACAAAGTGTTTATTTTAAGATGTTTTTGTCTGTAACTTTATGCTCTAACTATTTCATACTGATTCCTGCTTGCAGAAGTCATTCTCTAATGTAAAGGATTTTACCTTGCATAGATACATACATTTTCTCTCTGCCAACAAGTGGGGTGTGAACAGTTTGGGGTCGCATGGGTTGCGAGGTGGTGGTTTGTTACTACGCCGATAAATTACATTATCCATCTGGGCCTTTGCCACCTATTAAATATGTGTGACCGGACTTTCTCAAAAAGTACTTGAGTACCTCTACTGTAGCCTATGATGTCCGTTTCAGAACCAGTTTCGTGAAGGCGGAAAAATAACAGGAACAACTCAAGGTCCATTTTTTGAAGCAGCCAGCCAGGATGATGTACTTTTAGGTGGCCACCCCTGCCCTGTGTGTCAGTGTGAAGGATTGCCAAAGCCTCCCCACAAGTGTGATCTCTCTACATCAACAGCCGCGTGACAGAGCTTTTACTTCTTCCCTGGATGGTGTTCCTATCTTGCAGATGTTCAAGAAGGAAGAACAAAAAGGGATAAGATGTTTCAGTACTCATCTGAAATATTTCTTACTTTTTGGACACCGTGGCGCAGGGAAGATATAAAATAATAAATGAAGGATAACGAGATAAATAACATGGTAATTTGCTGACATGTGAAATGCTTTAGGAAGGTGCCCTCCGAAAGGTTAATATCTGAATAAGCACTGATAGCGGTTTAATTTATCGTTTGGATGGGCTGGTGTTTGTGGCCTGTTGGATTTAAGAGCTCGCATTGAAGGAGAATCTATGGCTGCGAGGGTGCTTGGGTCAATGGTGTTGTTCTCGGGAGAGTGTGTTGCGCTCATTTGTCTGCCTAAGGGGTGGCACATTTGTCCTGCAAATAATAGAATGCTTCCAGACCGTGTCGGTACATCTGATAAAATTAGCTCAGGAGCAAGGACGAGCAATTCCACCTTCATAAGCCTCAGTAGCGTACTGTCTTACTGATGAACTTTTAACTTTTCCCCAACTCTCCCACCCTCTCTCAATCCCACAGCCCGGTCTCCGGTGAAATAGAGCATGTCTGATGTCAGTGCCTCTCGCAGGCGTTTTGTCAAAAGGAGAAAAACAACTGGGCTTTCTACTTTACGATACACTTTAATCTTTACTGCACACTAAGGCTTCGCAAAGAGCAAGTCAATGTGTTTCATTTGAAATAACTACTGTACCAGAGCTACACAATATTGCATTTAAAGAATAGCAAAAATAAAATGTACAGTACTTTCCCTGATATTTGAAACTCTCTCCATGTTGCCTAGAATTCTTCCTAAGTTCTAGGCTGTGTATTTTCCACACGTTTCAAACTGGATAGTCAGAAAGCAAAGCCTTGCCTTATTTACACAGGAAACGCATGTTCCAGTGAAGCTTTGCTCTCTAGAGATCCAAACGTACACACCTTATGTACAGATTGCAATTTGAAGATAAAGTGCCCTTTTCTTCCATTGCCATACAGCACTTGGGAAATGAATGTGCGAATAAGTGTTCATTTAGATCCATCACTGAAGAGCCTTATCTTACTTCCCACGCTCTGTGACAGACTGGGAGGCACAAGGGGTAAGGAGAAGTGCAAAATGACATTTATTATCCCTTGCAAATGACTTCAAACTGTACTCGTCTGAAGTTGTAAAGGTCACTCTTTCTAAAGGCAGGAAGGCCTCCAAGGTTTCTTGAAGAGTGATGCATATCAAAATCCTTGAAGATACCATTGGCGATGGGGTAAAGATAACCATGCTGTCAATAGTCTGTAGGTTTCGCTGTCGTCAGCAGTCTGTATCTCTAGGTTTTGTCATTTTTTTCTCAGCTTTTAAAGCGTCACGGAAAATGTATATTAATGCCGAACAGTTACGTAAAAGCCATGACTTAAATGTAAGGATCAAATCTACATAATTCACAAAACAATACGTGTGGCTCTTATCTGACGTAGGCTAGATTTACAGTAAACAACCATGATGTGCAGTAAATATGACATTTAAGGAATGAGTCAACCTTATCTTCATCTACATGACCTGATGCATATTACTGGGGCACCATGCTTTTCCTGGCAGTTGTTACTGTTCATTTACAGACTCAGTCAGTAAATATCAGTCCCTCTATGATTTTTTGGGGATGTTTGGTGATATTTGCAGGCAAAAATGGTTGATTTTGCTGAGGCAATTCAGACATTTTGTATGGCATTATGCAATGATTTTGTCAAATGTGTTGCAGAAATGCGCGGACGAGGGAAGAATCACCATATTATGCTGTAATTGTGCGGTAGTTGTTTGAAATTGCTAGCCCTCTTTCTGTTCTGCGGTGATGGGTCAGTGTTATGTGATAATTTTGTGATGATTTGACTGTTTTATGTGTGTGACTGGTCAAATTTCAAGTCTGTGCATAATATTTGGAGAATTATTGATTTTGCGAAATAATTTATGAAACAAACATATCATGATGAAAAACACATTATACTGTGACACTTTCTGTATTTTAAGAGTTATAGATCTTGAAAACTTGATTGCTGACATGCAAAACATTTTGGGACTGTATCAACAGTTGTCAAATGAAACAAATACCAAATATCGTTTTTGAGTGGAATCTTCATTTAAGGTTCATGCTCTCTATCTCAAAAAGCATGTAAACACCCAGGCTATGTTTACCCGACAACATATGTGTCACGGCCCCATCATTCTCCAGGAGGAAATGGGATCTGTGAGCGTGTCAGATCAATTGAAGGTAGGTAGGTCCTTATTATTTGAATATAGGCTACACTCCTGGTGTGATATATTCTGTATTTCCTTGTTGTGTATTTTTTTTTCTCTCCCATTTTTATTTGAGATGGGAAACACAGGGCCAGATGGGGCCCCGGGTCCAAATCCACAGAATGATTTCACATCCCTTTTTTCTCTCCCAGCAATAACGGAGTTAACAATACAAATGCATCCAGCCACAGTTTGGCTAGTCCATTTACAGCCAACCTATTGGTTTGTTTCAAACTCATTTCCACACAGGATAGATGTGGAGGGCATACCAGATGCTTCAATTCCAGATGTATAAAAAGCGAACACATTGGACTCAAATCATGCTTCTATCAGCTTTGACTAGTCTTACAGTTATCGATTTAGAGGGCCAGTATGAATAAGCTGTGAAGGCACCTCTAGAGCTTTATAGGATTCATGATAAACATCATCAATCAGCATTCAAAAGGTGGTAGATGTTTCCTAGCCTTTAATCAATTCAGATTCGATGTCCGAAATACCATGTATAATGGTATTCATTGCTGCATTTAGGGACTACTGTGCAGACCTAAGTGTCCTTTGTAGACCTTTCTCATCTGATTTGATTCAGTGTAAATACCAACTATTAACATAATAACATTAGCCTATCGAAATATTTAAATGACTGTAATGTAATTTGTCAAAAATAGATGCCAACTCATATATGCTCTGCATCATGCCTAGCCAACAACTCAACTCAATGATTTACAATGGAGTTGAGCGGCGACTAGTGTGGGCGGACTGGAGCTCTGATGTCACATCAAATAAATGTCATGTGTAACTGCGTGCTGATATCCATAGTTTTGGATAAAAACTTCCAAGTTAGTAGGTTGCATCCCTAGCCCAGGTAATCTTCAAAGACATCCTGGTTAGATAAAAAAAAAAAGCTTGCATCTCCTGTAGTTTGTGCGTTTGTCAATAGCCAACCCATGCAATGGACTGTTGGAGTAGTTCATTTTTGATGAAATATTGGCTACAGCAGGTGCAAGCTAAATATAAGGGTTTGGGTTGTGATGGTATCCAAGGGAAAAATCTCATTTATACGTTTGCTTAAAGTCAATCTGCAGTTGCTAAATCCATTTTTTTCTTAAATTAATTATATGTACCCATTGATTCTTGAAGAATATAACTTATAAATGCCTCATAACCTTAGTTCAACTGTCGTACCCCATCGGCACCCAAAATATAAGCTTGTTTTACTCCAATGTTTGTAAAAAACCTAAATGTAAACAAAACATGCCTAACAAAATGCTTAAAACTATAATGTTGATACTGTATCATGAATGGTCAGTCCTTTCCTCCATGGCTGTGTCTATGAATTTGAGAATGTTTACATTTCTGTTGCCCCGTCCCTCAGTTTTTTACTGAAAGAGTGGTGGTGTGTCGCTTTGTTATTGTTTCAAATGCGGATTGCCCCTTTAAAGTGACCTTATGTAGTCTGCACAAACAAGCCAATGTCATGTCCAGAGATGTATCTCAAATATCTGTTAATAATTAATACCGTCAGATGTTGGGATCATAAATAGCTCAAACAATAGTGAACAAACAGTCCATTTGGCCAGATGTGATGGGAGCACTGATACTATACAGTCTGGCAAATGTTTTCAGATCAGGCATTGTTTTGTGGATTGTGGTTAACAATGACTAATGTTTGACCAAATTATATGCCAAATCATTATCACACATTATGTTATGATATTTGGTGAGCAAGCTATGTAAATATTGTTGTCAACACAACCAAAGTTCAACTGTGGTCCTTGGATTAGATTTATCAACAGAATACATTATTATTGTTGTTATGGAAACACTTTCATTGAAGTGAAGTTTAGTCTATTGTGACCTTATAAATACATTAGTTGGCAACTGGCAGAAGGTTCATTGGCTTCTGAAAACATACTGTAGAAGTAATTGTTTTATTAGTCTTTGTAGTAGTAGCCTAATATGCAAAAATTCCTATTCCTTCATTGATGTGCTAGTTCTACCCCTCATGTAAAAAATCATAGCTTTAGAAATATTGACATTTGTACATGATTGTTTTGTATTGATCTCATGTCACCTCAGTAATCCATTTCAATGTATAAGACATATTACAGAAGCAAATCATTTTCCAGACCCCTTTAAATAAGTTCAGATATAACAAGTGGTAGTGGTTCTCTTGGATTACAAAACATAGTACTACAGAATTAGTGTTCTTAGGTTAAAGGTACGTGATGATTGGACTGAACTAAATCTACAATTGAAGAGTTTCTTTCCAAAACGCTATATAAGCATTTGCAGAAATGTTGGGAAATTAGCTTTTATTTTTTATTTAAAAGAACTTATGAAAGAGATTTGTGTAATCATGGCATGCGCTTGTTTAATGACAGGCAAGTATTTGTTTGAAATCTATCACTTGATGGTTTAATTTTGTGAGAGACAAATTATAGGTTTTTTTTGCAAACCACTACATATCCACTTCACTATCAGAGAAATAAGTAGTATTGCTATTTTTTGCACTGGAAAATGTAAAAAAAAAAAAAACTACATTTTTAATAAAGAACTATTCAAATGATACATTTGTGACATTGATATAGTTATCAATACAATTATGAGATCTGTATGTAAAACATTTGCATCTGACATTTTACTTATTTACATTTGACATTTTAGCTATTTACAGTTGACATTTTAGTTATTTACATTGACATTTTAGTTATTTACATTTGACATTTTAGTTATTTAGCTGATGCTTTTATCCAAAGGTATCCCTTGAATATAACTAGGCGAGACAACCACATATAACAGTCAAATATACTGTATACAAACATTACATTCCAGCTAAACAGTTGATATTAGAGCGTTTTAATAGACACTTAAAATCTATGAATCTCAGAAAAGTAGTATTTTACACACACAATGAAGGTACCTATAAGCAATCATTTCTGGTGAAAAAACATGTGAAAGATTGGTGGATATAGCATTTTGGAAAGAAACTCTTCAATTACTTTGAACTGCACATTACATTAAAATTGTTCTATTCCCTGGTAAGATTCAAATATATACTAAATAGTGTTGTATTAGGAAGTTAAGACATTCACTAGAAATAATTGCCCAAAGTTGCATGTACTGTACTACCCTACCAAGCAAAAAGGCAGTAATTGCTCATAGTGTGGAACTGAAAAAAATTGCTTTTATTTATCTTGTTTTCACAGTAACTTTATGCAGTTACTGCTAACATGACCCTCATGTTCTACAAAACACAGTAGAGGCAGGATACTTGTCCACTTGATTAAGCATGTATTTAATGTAGTAAAAATGACATTAACTCATTTTAGACCAAAAGAGCAGTTACGGCCTTTTTGGTATGCTAATTAATAGTTTTAGAAAATGATATGCATATCCATAAAATCATACAGAACACTTACATCTCATACTGTGAGGGAAAGAAAACCAAATGAGTAGATTGTTCATTACATGACTTGTGCATGCTTTAATGCTTCATATTCATTTTGCATGCAGTTTTTATAATAACCCACATGTGCGATCATCTTTTATACATTTACATAATAATCATAAATATTTGATTATTAATAAAACACTGTGTAAAGGGCACAAGCCAGGCTCTTGACATGCGAGTCTCATGTGCAGAGCCTAACTTATCTTCCGGGGACAGTAACTCTCTAAGTGGCAAGCCACATTCTCCTGCTGTTTTAGGGAGACTTTAAACTTAGTTGAATGTGGTATGAGAGCGAAATCCCAAATCAGGGAAATACATTGTCACACATCCCCATTTATATTCCACATCAACGAGCAGTACCCAAGAAGGTCAAATTAAACATACGTTGGCGCGTTTAGCCACTTGGATTTTTATGTCTTAGTTCCAGTTTTCAATCTTTAACAGATTGCATTTGCATAGAGCTTTTTCGCTGCGTCTCACACTGTTCAATGGTGACTCACCTCACCCACTGCTGCTGTCATATGCCCCCAGAACGGCTGGCTGGCTGGGTAGCTGGCTGACTGGCTGCTACACAGCAGCTGTTTCAGTGGAGAGTTGGTGTTATTGTGTTAATTTTTTAAGCTGGCGAATTATATGGAAAGACATGCTAGTTAGAGGGGAAGGTTTGGGAATTCAGCTACAGTCGATCTGGGATAAGACTCCTACTCGGGACTACAGAGTTACATTAGCTGGAAGATCCACAGGGTGTGTGCAGCTGCTATGGAATCACCCATCATGCAAGTGACATCACTAGTAGGCATAGTAGTGTTTTTCTCTTGCTCCAAGTTCAACGGTGTGTTGATTAGTTGAGTAGTTGAATCTGGACGAGAACAAAAAGTGCACCCCTTGCGGTCCCCCAGGAATGGATAGGTAGACACTGATGGTGTTCCAGGTTGTCCTTTTGATGGTCATGTTGCACAGATTATCCGTGTGGAATGTCTCATTCGCCACATTAAATTGCTATGGACATCTTCTGAGATGTGCAGCACAACTGAAAATAGGCGATCTGGAACACCAGTACTGCATGACATTGTTGTGTTTCCATCCCTTCCTGAGGGGATTTGTATCTCCTTCAAGCACAGGGAAGATTTCCCTAGTTGCTCATCAACACTAGATCCATTATTAACCAGATTTTACATAGTGGTCTCCCATCCAAGTACCAACCAGGTCCTACCAACCAGGTCCTACCTAGATGGGTCATACGCAACTGTAAATCTCAAGTTATACTATGCTTGCAAAAAAAGAAAAATCTCAAGTTATACTACTTCAACCTGCTTTAAATTTCAGTATAAACATTATGCGCTGCCATTTGAAATATGAACTCCACGGCTATTGAATCGGTGCGGCGGTGACTGATGCTCGATGGTAGAGTCTGACACTTTAATTTTATGCTTCCGTTTATGACCACACCTTGCAGTGCTGTTCAAATGCAGTTGTCATTGCTCAGTGTCACTAATTTATGAGGATGCCTCAATGGTTAAGCCTCTTGGAACCCTTTGTAATTTAAAAACTTGCATGAGTAAGTGGGTCATGAGAACATTGGCTTGGGTAGAAGGGCATTTTTTCAACGTAACAAGAAATTGTTCAGCAGCAGAAAGTCTTAAACTGAAAGATGAACCCCCCCATAATCACCTAAACACCTCATCTTTTAGTAGCCAATTGGTGTCAGTAGTGGGCTGAAATGTGTTCAAATGTGGGTTTATTTTTGGAGCCTCGACTGGTAACGCTTCACAGAATATTCCTGAAGTGTCTTTTTAGACAAGTGGAAACTTTCAAATCATCATATATCCTTTTTTAATCTCAAAACTCTCGAAAGAGAATAAGTGGTTGAATTGGTTCTGCTAATGCAATTATATGGCGAATGACATTTGTTGATACTAGACTCAGATTGAAATGGTTCTGGATTGTATTGCTGTTCGGGAGCACCATTTCGTCCATTTGACCCATGGTGAGAGTAAAACAGAGCAGACAAAATAAATGTGGCTCTCATGTATTAGCTTGAGATCTTATCAAGGATGTCAATGTCAAAATGGAGTGTATGTAAGAATAATTCTCAATGGTTATTTAAAAACAGTAAAGTTGTGCTAGTGAATTTCAACATGGTGAATTTCAACATGGCACCGTCATAGGATGCCAGCTTTCCAACAAGTCAGTTCATCAAATTTCTGCCCTGCTAGATCTGCCCGGTCAACTGTAAGTGCCGTTATTGTGAAGTGGAAACGTCTAGGAGCAACAATGGCTCAGCTGCGAAGTGGTAGGACACACAAGCTCACAAAATGGGACCGGTGAGTGCTGAAGCACGTAGTGTGTAAAAATTGTCTGTCCTCGGTTGCAACACTCACTGCCTCTGAAAGCAACATCAGCACAATAACTATTCGTCAGGAGCTTCATGAAATGGCTTTCCATAGCCAAGCAGCCACACAAAAGCTTAAGATCACCATGCACAATGCCAAGGATCGGCTGGAGGGGATGGGTGTAAAGCTCGCCGCCATTGGGCTCTGGAGCAGTGGAAATGCCTTCTCTGGTGTGATGAATCATGCTTCACCATCTGGCAGTCCAACAGACTAATCTGGGTTTGACGGATGCCAGTAGAACACTACCTACCCGAATGCATAGTGCCAAATGTAAAGTTTGGTGGGGAGAATTAATGGTCTGGGGCTGTTTTTCACGTTTCGGGCTAGCCCCCTTAGATCCAGTGAAGGAAAATCTTAACCCTACAGCATACAATGACATTCTAGATGATTCTGTGCTTCCAACTTGGTGGCAACAGTTTGGGGAAGGCCCTTTCCTGTTTCAGCCCTCGTGCACAAAGCAAAGTCCATACAGAAATGGTTTGTCAAGATCGGTGTGGAAGTGGTTGACTGGCCTGCACAGAGCCCTGACCTCAACCCCACGAACACCTTTGGGATTAATTGTAAAGCCGACGGCGAGCCAGGCCTTATCGCCTAACATCAGTGCTCGACCTCACTAATGCTCTTGTGGCTGATTGGAAAAAAGTCCCCACACCAATGTTTCAACATCTAGTGGAAACCCTTCTCAGAAGAGTGGAGGATGTTTTAGCTGCAAAGGGGTGACCAGGTCCATATTAATGCTCATGATTTTGGAATGAGATGTTCGACAAGCAGGTGTCCACAAATCTCATCAACATCTGCTGTCCCTCATGCAATAATGCTTTGCAGTAACAATGTCATCAATGAGAAATGTGCTTACTTTACAACTTGAAAAAATGTAGGAAAAAAATCACGGAAGTGTTATCCAGCCTATACTAATCTATATTATTAACGGTTTAGAAAGTAAAATATGGCACTTAAAAGGTCAGATTCCAGGTACAAACTCTTCTGCTGTTGAGTGGTTAGCCAAATTGGCTACAGCGTTTTGGCAAGTGGGCAACATAAAAATCCAGATGTACATTGCTTAGCATCTGCAAACTTCATGTGAACAGATGGAGGACATAAGAGATGGTATTGGCCCAAGTTCTCATTGCTTGGCACATCTCACAGTCATTACATTAAGTCTGGAAAGTACTTCCTACAGCTTGTATAGAGGAGCTCTTACTTTGTAAATAAAATATCTGTTGGGGGCTGTGTTAAAGTTTGTCTTATCGATTGGCAGGGCCTGCTTCACGGAGAGAGGTCTGTCTAATCTATCCTCAACACCTCCCCACATCGCAAACCACCATCACTCTCCACTCGGCTGGATGGGTCTGGCCAAATATCAGCCTACATTATCATGTTATTCACAAAAAAGGTGCTCATCTGCTCATTCTGACCCCCAGAGACTTTTAACGGTGCTTCAAAAACACCCACGAACTCAACTCCCTTGATATGTATATTCTTTTGCACTTTTAGTTAATGGCTTTTTTGTTTTTGTGCCCAAACCTGTGAAGGTTACTACATTTTATAAAAAAAAATGTGCTATCTATACTGAACAAAACTATACCATGCAACATGTAACAATTTCAAAGATTTTACTGAGTTACAGTTCATATAAAGAAATCAGTCAATTGAAATAAATTCATTCGGCTCTAATCTAGGGATTTCACATGACTGGGAATACAGATATGAGGGAATTTTTACAAGGATTGAATGTCAGAAATTGTGAAAAACTGAGGTAAAATTTGTTTGGAGTATGTAAACTTCTGACTTCAACTGTATCTGTTGGTCACAGATACCTTAAAAAAGGTCGAAAACCAGTCAGTATCTGGTGTGACCGTTTTCTAGGACAGGGACATTTTCAGCTTCCAGGAATTGTGTACAGATCCTTGCGACATGGGGCCATGCATTATCATGCTAAAACATGAGGTGATGGCGGCTGATGAATGGCACGCCAATGGGCCTCAGGATCTCGTCACAGTATCGCTATAAAATACAACGAGTCTTCATTAGTTGTAGCTTATGCCTGCCCATCCCGTAACCCCACCGCCACCATGGGGCACTCTGTTCACGACATTAACATCAGCAAACCGCTCGCCCACACCTTGCCATACGCATGGTCTGCAGTTGTGAGGCCGGTTGGACGTACTGCCAATGTCTCCAAAACGAGATATGGATTTCTCACCCTTACTGTAGGGTCGTGATGGGTCCATTTGCTGTCATCTAGTGGACATTTTGCTGTATTTCCCTCAGCTATGGTCAGACTGTTGTTCATGTTTTGCTGTGTTCTAGTGTACTATGGAATATATAGCTTTCTTATTCTTGACACCTCTCCCAGTCATATTTAAGGTTAGAACTACCTTTTAGTGTTCTGATACTTCTAGTTTGGAGTTGTATTTTTATGATAACATTGCTACAGTATTTCACCTTTTAACGTGTATAGTATTGCTCACTAGGTGTGTCCAATCAATTATGTAACCACTCCTTCTTCCAATTAGGGCTAATTGAAAAGCTGTTAAAAAGAGGACCTTGTATTCCTTTTCTTGTACTCCCTGACGAAGGCCATGCAGCCGAAACGCGTCGGTAAAAAAAAAAAAAACTTTGTTTCTATTGAACATGCCATACTAATAAAGGCATTTTAATCAATTATGTGAAGAGTGCCTTGGTCCTCCTTTCTTTTTGATGACCAATTTACCCTTTTTTACAAAAGACCACCTTCTATCTACCAAAATGTACTATTGTGTACTTTAGTAGCGCTTCCCTCCCTCCTCTTTCTACTAGTCTCCAAAACAACGTTGGAGGCGGGTTATGGTAGAGAAATTAACATAATTCTCTGGCAACAGTTTTGGTGGATATTCCTGCTTTCAGCATGCCAATTGCATGCTCCCTCAAAACTTGAGACATGTGGCAATGTGTTGTGTGATGGAAATGCACATTTTAGGATGGCTTTTATTGTCCCCCACACAAGGTGCACCTATGTAATGAGCATACTGTTTAATCAGCTTCTTGATATGCCATAACTGTCAGGTGGATGGATTATCTTGGAAAATGAGAAATGCTAACTAACAGGGATGTAAACAAATTTGTGCACAACATTTGAGAGAAATAAGCTTTTTGTGCAAATGGAACATTTCTGGGATATTTTCTTTCAGCTCATGAAACATGGGACCAACACTTTACATGTTGCGTTTATATTTTCGTACAGTGTAGAACCTAAAAAAGGTTATTCGGCTGAACCCATAGGAGAACCCTTTGAAGAACCGTTATTGGTGCCAGGTAGAACCCTTTTTCTTCCAGGTAAAAACCATTTTGGGTCCCATGTCGAACCCTTTCCACAGGAGGTTCTACATGGAGCCCACCATAAGGGTTCCACCTGGAACCAAAAAGGGTTTTCCTATGGGGACAGCCGAATAACCTTTTTGTAACCCTTTTTTCTAAGAGTGTACAGTAAGTGCAGCCAGTTACAATGAGGTTTAGAACATGTCTCAGATAAGAGTTTGTGTAGATGTTCACAACACAGTCTGCTCTCTGTGCAACTCTCCCTTTCCCCCGCCTAAACGAAGCCTGTTACGATGGGTGTTCTGCATGCTGTATGAGTGCTTTGCTTTTGCATGCGCACGTGTGACTCCGTTCAGACTATCAATGTAACTATTAATGTTTCCCTGGCGTTCCCTTCAGAATCTGTGAGCCAGTCTAATGGACTGCATGCATTAGGAAGCGGATAATTAAGCATGATGGGAAAAGTTCTGAGCATAGAGAGATTTAACTGTATTCCCATTGCCAAGGGGGTTTCTTGTCCTTAATCGGTTCATCGTCATCTCAGAGTGAGGAGAAAGAATCTCAATGAGACTATGACAGCAGTTAGCTCTATTCAATGGCCCACTCGTACAAGTAAGAGCACTTTTCCCAGTGTGTCATGTCTAGCATTATACAGTGGAAAGGAAATTATGTATTTTTTACTTGGCTCTCCACTCTGAAAACTATTCTGAAGTAGAATGAGGATGATTCAAATGGCTATAGCACCTCTCTCTCTGAGTCATGAAAAGGGATTGCTAAGGAGTAGTAGTCATGTTTTGTTTTATAGCGTCAATAGATAACTTCATTGGACATTTTGCCAGCATTGTATTTGTACTCTAAACTGAAATGACAGATAAGTCTGTTTGGTTTAACATAGACTAGATTAGTGAGAAGGGATTGCTGTAGCTAACGCTGACCACCTGTCATCACAACATCAGGTTGGTAGTGATGGGAACTGGAACGTTTATTTGATAGACTACCTAAGTTTCATACATTATTCTAACTCTCAAGGCAACCCCTCTGGTCATGGAACGGCGAGGGACTAAAACTGAGTGAGGTTGGAAAATATCCTTCAAGCTATCCTCTAATTCCACCCCTGACAATACCGCTGTGTCTGTATGAAGATGTCAGTTATATTTTCTTGTCTACCTGAATGCCACTATATCTCACCAATAAAAGTGTGCATGATTAGTACTTTGGAATATTGAATAATTTGACAAATCCACATGAACAAATTCAATTTCAACTTGTACCCACCACCGGGGTTGACGGCAAATTAATTCTGTCATTTAATCTGCCGTTGTAAAGCCTCCAGTGGAATTGACGAAAATGATGTGTACACACAGACATACAAAGGCCCACGCTGCATACCTTTTCACTCCATTGGCCGTGCTCGCCGTCATCAATCTTGCTATGCAAATGTTGTGCGAATCCTTTGGGGCCGTTTTGTACTGTCAACGCTGACAGCTTAAATAGAGGCAGAGAGCATGATGGTCACTCAGCGAGAGAATGTTTGGGGGGGGGGCTGTACAGGCCCAGTGAAGGGACCCCTGTCAGTCTTACCTGAAGCTACACAACAGAAGTGCCGGGCCTGGTATTAACTTATACTCCAAGGTTGAGCGGATCTCTGATTGACCACAGAATAAGTTCTCCGAGAGGCAACCCGTTGAGTGGCAGCCTTTTACCTCAGCCTCACTGGGTTGCTTGTTGGAGTTTTTTCAGCTTTTTTTGCAGAGAGAAAGAAAGATACATTTGTGGGTTTGTTGATAGATTTTAGAACGATCACATTTGGAAACATTTGGTCCTGCTTGGATGCCCCTGGATCTTATTGTGAGGGCCATTGACACGGACCAGAGCTATGGGGGGTCTTGAGGTATGGAGCCTCAGAGGCAAAGAGTGAGGTCTGATACCAAGAGTACTCTAATCTGAACCTGGAGGTCTGGGGTAGAGCTGACTTTCAGGAAACCGGCTATTTGTTTCAGCCAACATTGAAACACCAGACAAGCTTATACCTTATGTATGGTATATAGCAGTGGTGGCTGCTGAGGGGAGGATGGCTCATAATAGTGACTGGAATGGAGTCAATGGAATGTTATCAAACACATCAAAGACAAGGTTTCCATTTGGTTGATACCATTCCATTCTATTGGACTCCATTCCAGCCATTATAATTAGAGGTCGACCGATTATGATTTTTCAACGCTGATACCGATTAATCTGACAATTGTTTTATATAACAGTTGAAGTCGGAAGTTTACATCCACTTAGATTGGAGTAATTAAAACTCCTTTTTCAACCACTCCACAAATTTCTTGTTAAAAAACTATAGTTTTGGCAAGACGGTTAGGACATCTACTTTGTGCGTGACACAAGTAATTTTTCCAACAATTGTATACAGAGAGATTATTTGACCTATAATTCACTGTATCACAATTCCAGTGGGTCAGAAGTTTACAAACACTAAGTTGACAGTGCCTTTAAACAGCTTGAAAAATTCCAGAAAATGATGACAAGGCTTTAGAAGCTTCTGATAGGCAAATTGACATCATTTGAGTCAATTGGAGGTGTACCTGTGGATGTATTTCAAGGCCTACCTTCAAACTCAGTGTCTTTGCTTGACATCATGGGAAAATCAAAAGAAATCAGCCAAGACCTCAGAAAAAAATGTAGACCTCCACAAGTCTGGTTCATCCTTCGGAGCAAATTCCAAATGCCTGAAGGTATCACATTCATCTGTATAAACAATAGTACGCAAGTATAAACACCATGGGATCACTCAGCCTTCATTACCACTCAGGAAGGAGACGTGTTCTGTCTCCGAGAGATGAATGTACTCTGGTGTGAAATGTGCAAATCAATCCCAGAACAACAGCAAAGGACCTTGTGAAGATGCTGGAGGAAACAGGCACAAAGTATCCATATCCACAGTAAAATGAATCCTATATAAATATAACCTGAAAGGCCGCTCAGTAAGGAAGAAGCCACTTCTCCAAAACAGCCATAAAAAAGCCAGACTACAGTTTACAACTGCACATGGGGACAAAGATTGTACTTTTTGGAGAAATGTCCTCTGGTCTGAAAAAAAATAGAACTGTTTGGCTGTAATGACCATCGTTATGTTTGGAGGAAAAAGGAGGAGGCCTGCAAGCCAAAGAACACCATTCCAAAGGTGAAGCACAGGGGTGGCAGCATCATGTTGTGAGGGTGATTTGCTGCAGGAGTGACTGGTGCACTTCACATAATAGATGGCATCATGAGGAGAGAAATGATGTGAATATATTGAAGCAACATCTCAAGACATCAGTCTGGCACAGCCAGAAGAGGACTGGCCACCCCTCATAGCCTGGTTCCTCTCTAGGGTTCTTCCTAGGTTTTGACCTTTCTAGGGAGTTTTTCCTAGCCGACGTGCTTCAACACCTGCATTGCTTGCTGTTTGGGGTTTTAGGCTGGATTTCTGTACAGCACTTTGAGATATCAGCTGATGTACGAAGGGCTATATCAATAAATGTGATTTGATTTGATCAGTCAGGAAGTTAAGGCTTGGTCACAAATGGACAATTACCCCAAGCATACTTCCAAAGGTGTGGCAAAATGGCTTAAGAACAACAAAGTCAAGGTATTGGAGTGTCCATCACAAAGCCCTGGCCTCAATCCTGTAGAACATTTGTGAGCAGAACTGAAAAAGCATGTGCCAGCAAGGAGGCCTACAAAGCTGACGCAGTTACACCAGCTCTGTCAGGAGGAATGGGACAAAATTCACTCAACTTATTGTAGGAAGCTGGCGGAAGGCTACCCAAAAGGTTTGACCCAAGTTAAACCATTTAAAGGCAATGCTATCAAATTCTTGAAATAAATCATTCTCTCTACTATTATTCTGACATTTCCCATTCTAAAAATAAAGTGGTGATCCTTACTGACTTAAGACAGGGAATTTTTACTCTGATTAAATGTCAGGAATTGTGAAAAGCTGAGTTAAAATGTATTTGGACAAGGTGTATGTAAACTTCCGACTTCAACTGTATATATATTTGTAATAATGACAATTAAAACAATCCTGAATGAACACTTTTATTTTAACTTAATATAATACATAAATAAAATCAAATTAGTCTCAAATAAATTAACATGTTCAATTTGGTTTAAATAATGCAAAAACACAGTGTTGGAGAACAAAGTAAAAGTGGAATATGTGCCATGTAAAAAAGCTCCTTGCTTAGAACATGAAAGCTGGTGGTTCAATATTCCCAGTTCTTCAATATTCCCAGTTAAGAAGTTTTAGGTTGTAGTTATTATAGGAATTATGACACGTTGACTATTTCTCTATACCATTTGTATTTCATATACTGTACCTTTGACTATTGGATGTTCTTATAGTCACTTTAGTATTGCCAGCCTAATCTTGAGAGTTGATAGGCTTGAAGTCATAAACAGCGCTGTGCTTCAAGCATTGCTAAGAGCTGCTCGCAAACGCTGTTTGAATGAATGCTTACAAGCGTACTGCTGCCTTTCTCCGCTCAGTCAGACTGCTCTATCAAATATAAAATCATAGACGTAATTATAATAAACACACAGAAATACGAGCCTTTGGTCATTAATATGGTCAAATCCGGAAACTATAATTTTGAAAATAAAACGTTTATTCTTTTAGTGAAATACGGAAACATTCTGTCGAACAGGTGGCAACCCTAAGTCTAAATATTGCTGTTACATTGCACAACCTTCAATGTTATGTCATAATTATGTAAAATTCTTGCAAATTAATTTGTCTTTGTTACGAAGAAACACAGTTTGCAACGAGCCAGAAGGCCCACCTGTTTGCATATACCCTGACTCTGCTTGCACTGAAAGCAAGAGAAGTGACACAATGTCCCTAGTTAATATTGCCTGCTAACATGCATTTATTTGAACTAAATATGCAGGTTACAAAAAAAACATACTTCTGTGTATTGATTTTGAGAAAGGAATTGATCTTTATGGTTAGGTACATTTAGGTACATTTCAATGAATGTGCTTTTTTTGTGATGTGCTTTTGTTAAATAATCATCGGTTTGGCAAAGTTGAAGTAGGCTGTGATTTGATGATGAATTAACAGGCCTGCCTTGATTATATGCAACACAGGACAAGCTAGTTAACCTAGAAATACCATCAACCATGTGTAGTTAACCAGTGATTATGTGAAGATTAATTTTTTTTTACGAGATAAGTTTAATGCTAGCTAGCAACATACCTTGGTTCATTGCAGCCACAAGGTCCTTTTGATGCTGCACTCGAGTAACAGGTGGTCAGCCTGCCATGCAGTTTCCTCATGGATTGCAATATAAAAAGGTCAATTACCTATTTTTATGAAAACTTGAAATCGGCCCTAATTAATTGGCCATGCCGATTTAATCGGTCAACCTCTAATTATTATGAGCCATCCTCCCCTCAGTGACTAGAAGCAGCACCTTTTAGTTGAAGATGTAGTGGCTAATTCTCCTAGTTCAATCTGTCTTGATAAGTCTATTGGGTGCAGCTGGGGCCCCTTCACCAGCCAGTTGAGCCATCTGCCTGGGCCAATGATAAGTAGGAGGGTGTGTTCAAGGACTATCCGCACAACCAGACTCATTCAATTAGCTATATACAGTACATCACATACCATCATATTGTGTCACACTGACCATCACACACAATTATGGTGATAGACAGGAATGGTAATAGTATTGGATTTTACAGTCACTGGTATTTTTCTGACTCCAATCTTTAAACTATGTGTCTCCAACTCTGGTGCAAGCAGTCTCAGTCTGTATCAAGTGTATTGGTCCTGGGCTGGAACAAAAGCTTACACAACCAGCTCTCCAGGACAGAATTTGGAGACCACTGTCTTAGATACTGCTGATAATCCGCTAACCCTCATAAGTTGCTGACTGTATGAGAGAGATCAAGGATGGCTTTCTTCACTTGTAACGTGTCGTACTGCTACAGCTCAATATGTCATAGAGCTGTTAGCTAGACACCAAATTGCAACATCTCTGTAAACGCAATAGGCTTTGTAATTCGAGGTGAACAGGTTCATATCCGATTGCCTGCATTTTCTCCCGATAGGGCTCAACACAATGATCAACAATAGGGCTCCATAAGATGGTTGCAATAAAGGCTTCAGGTGCTCTATTTTCTCGGACATTATTATTGCACAATGATAAGCTATTACTGGTGCACCAGACATTTGACTGCTAGAGGAATCCTAGCTCAGTGTAAAATCATCTTCAATTTGAGCCTCCCAGGTTGTCTGCTGAGCATAGGAAAAAGCTGTTCCGTCCCCGACAATGGCATGGCCTGTAATTAAGACGTGTGTGTGTGTGTGTGTGTGTGTGTGTGTGTGTGTGTGTGTGTGTGTGTGTGTGTGTGTGTGTGTGTGTGTGTGTGTGTGTGTGTGTGTGTGTGTGTGTGTGTGTGTGTGTGTGTGTGTGTGTGTGTGTGTGTGTGTGTGTGTGTGTGTGTGTGTGTGTGTGTGTGTGTGTGAAATAAAAAAAAGATATGGGTGGAGGGAGAAAGTGTGTTCAAAAGTTGATCATGTTTTGGGCTGTCAATACGGATGACAATCACATACTCATTCTGCTTTGGAAAGAATTCTAGTAGAAACCCAATGCATTCATTTTTGAGAGAGCAGAGAAGTAGCCAGTTTTATTATTACAGCCTTCTGAGGGAGAGACCTTTTCTGTTGTCAGAAAGCATCACAAGAACATACACACCTTTTCACACAATGTTTTTCTGAACGATATTGAACATTTTTGCCTTTATATGAAGTGTTGAATAGAAAACTGTCAAACAAGAGCATTGAATATAAATCAATGTTTTGGGGCTGAATTCACAGAACTACCTGTTTTAAAAAGGTATACTGTAGTTATTATTTTAATTTTATTTAAGAGGTCATGTTGAGATTATTACATATTTTTTCCAAGACCTTAGTATATCATGGAAAGCAATAACAGAAACATTTTATTGGACAGGTAGCTATGAGGTCACAACATCAAAATTAATTGGAGAACTAACCTGGTAATCTCTCTGAGTCTGACATCTGGGCAGGTAACAGATGTAGACACAGGGGCATGGTGCAGAATGTTTATCAGGATATGCATAAATTATCTGATATCTGATTTTGAACACTGAGTTAGTTATCTTTGTAAAGATCATTTTTGGCACGTATCCCTTTCAATCTGTTATGTCACCAGGATGTGTAGCATCCATTTAGGATTATCAAAATATATACATGTATGTATTCGGGTAATGAGATGTCTGTGAAGTACTTGCATTACATGTGCAGGATATGATTACATTTTAAAAAAGATATATATTTCACCTTTATTTAACCAGGTAGGCTAGTTGAGAACTAGTTCTCATTTGCAACTGCGACCTGGCCAAGATAAAGCATAGCAGTGTGAACAGACAACACAGAGTTACACATGGAGTAAACAATTAACAAGTCAATAACACAGTAGAAAAAAAGGGGAGTCTATATACAATGTGTGCAAAAGGCATGAGGAGGTAGGGGAATAATTACAATATTGCAGATTAACACTGGAGTGATAAATGATCAGATGATCATGTACAGGTAGCGATATTGGTGTGCAAAAGAGCAGAAAAGTAAATAAATGAAAACTGTGGGGATGAGGTAGGTGAAAATGGGTGGGCTATTTACCAATAGATTATGTACAGCTGCAGCGATCGGTTAGCTGCTCAGATAGCTGATGTTTGAAGTTGGTGAGGGAGATAAAAGTCTCCAACTTCAGCGATTTTTGCAATTCGTTCCAGTCACAGGCAGCAGAGTACTGGAACAAAAGGCGGCTGAATGAGGTGTTGGCTTTAGGGATGATCAGTGAGATACACCTGCTGGAGCGCGTGCTACGGATGGGTGTTGCCATCGTGACCAGTGAACTGAGATAAGGCGGAGCTTTACCTAGCATGGCCTTGTAGATGACCTGGAGCCAGTGGGTCTGGCGACGAATATGTAGCGAGGGCCAGCCGACTAGAGCATACAAGTCGCAGTGGTGGGTAGTATAAGGTGCTTTAGTGACAAAACGGATGGCACTGTGATAAACTGCATCCAGTTTGCTGAGTAGAGTGTTGGAAGCAATTTTGTAGATGACGTCGCCGAAGTCGAGGATCGGTAGGATAGTCAGTTTTACTAGGGTAAGCTTGGCAGCGTGAGTGAAAGAGGCTTTGTTGCGGAATAGAAAGCCGACTCTTGATTTGATTTTCGATTGGAGATGTTTGATATGGGTCTGGAAGGAGAGTTTGCAGTCTAGCCAGACACCTATGTACTTATAGGTGTCCACATATTCAAGGTCGGAACCATCCAGTGTGGTGATGCAAACATGTGATTATTTATGATCTGTCTTAATTGCCCCTGAGGGAATTAATAAATAAAGTTGGAATGAATTTAATTAAACCCTTTCCTTCACAACAGATACTCTTAATATTTGACAAGTGAAGGTGCTTGCAGTCAGTCTGTGACCATGTAAGAGTACATATATTATATCTCCAACCGGAACATCCGGAAGAGGATGAGCCACCCCTCGGAGCCTTGTTCCTATTTAGGTTTCTTCATAGGTTCCTGCCTTGTAGGGAGTTTTTCCTAGCCGCTATGCTTCTGCCTCTGCGTTGCTTGCTGTTTGGGGTTTTAGGCTGGGTATCTGTAAAGCACTTAGTGATAACTGCTGATGTAAAAAGGGCCTTAGAAAATACATTTGATTGATTGATTGATTGACTGATTAAAACAACTCCTCTCTGTCACTATTCTTACTGTTGTAGTTTTACATCACATTTGCATGGAGACTGTACATAAGTTTGGCGTTGCATTTGACTAGAAAAAAATGAACACCATAATCACTAGTAATAATTTTTGATTTCATAATGTCGCCACAATGCACTCGATGTAACGTCTGCTTCCAACTCACAATCTCAAACACATAGATCACTGAACGCAGCTCACTTTCCAGCCCACTTTCAAACTCACACCCTCAAACACATAGATCCCTTCTGCACAGCTCACTCTCCAGATCCCAATCACCTGAATTCTGATCAACTGTTCACACATGTCATTATCACACACTATGTAGTTCAGTTCTTTGCACCCATCATTGTGAGGTATTTTTTGTTTTGTGACACCTCTATTCAGAGCTCTGTTTTTCCTGTGATTGAATCCTCCCGTGTATGATAGTTTTGGCCTGCCTCACTAACGGCGCCTTTTGCCTATTCCCTGCCTGTACTTTAGCCTATCGAATTTTCTGTTATCAACCTATTGCCTGATCTCCCAGACAACGTTACTAGCATTTCCCCTGCCTGTACTGTTGCCTTTTTTACCCCCTGTGTATGACCTTCTGCCTGCCCCTGAACCCAGCTACCTGCCTCCTCCTGTGGTCCTTTACAAATAAACACCTGCTGCGCCCTGCGCTTGAAACCAGCTCTCCGTCTCCCATCGTGTTCATTACACTAGAAAGGATTTCACTCCGTGTTCAACATTCTGGGTTATGGCAGTTGAGTGGACAGGGAGCGCTGTTACAAATTCCCCCTCCTTACAATAACGTACAAGAGATTTACCTGTGGATTTCATGTGAAACATCTCAGAACAAATTGGCAGCTTGTGAAGCCAGGGGGTCCCTGGGAGGGAAGGCAGTATTATTTCAATATGATTCGCAGCACAGCAGGGCACCAGCGATCCTCTTACACCTGCGTGTTAGAAGGGCTGTGTATGATGCTGCGTTGATTCAGCTTGAATTACAGTATTGCTGGGTCCCCATTTTGCAGAATGGGGCATTAAGAAAAAAAACTAGGCCTATTTAACCAGTTGTTTGGGAGGATGGTCGCTGAGCCGTGGAGGCTTTTTTTTGTCTACACAAGACCGACTCCCCACATTAACATGCAAATCGGACCTGGTGTAGGGAAGAAGGCCAGGCATTGTTGATTCTTATCAGTGTGGGCTTGTTTTCAGGGAGTCTAGTCACACTTGCTGTTTCACTGCTTGAAAGGGCCTGGTTGGCACACCATTGTCCCCAATCAAGGATTGGTTTGACTGAGAGCAAGTCCACAGGCGTTTAAAAATGGACTCATGATTACTTGCAGGTGTGTGTCTGTTTGTGAGAAAGAGATTTGCTGTATTTGTGCATGTACAGTGTATTCAGACCCTTTCACTTTTTTCACATTTTGTTACGTTACACCCTTATTCTAAAATGTATTAAATACATTTTTCCTCGTCAATCTACACACAATACCCCATAATGGCAAAGCGAAAACAGGTTTTTAGAAATGTTTGCAAATTTATTTTAAAAAACAGCAGGATTGTGTCAAGGGACAGATCTTGGGAAGGGTACCAAAACATTTCTGCAGCACTGAAGGTCCCCAAGAATTCAGTGGCCTCCATCGTTTTTAAATGGAAGAAGTTTGGAACCACCTAGACTCTTCCTAGAGCTGACCACCCGGCCAAACCGAGCAATTGGGGGAGAAGGGCCTTGTTTAGGGAGGTGACCAAGAATCTGATGGTCACACTCTGAACTCAGAAGTTCCTCTGTGGATATGGGGGAACCTTCCAGAAGGAAAACCATCTCTGCAGAACTCTACAATCAGGCTTTTATGGTAGAGTGGCCAGATGGAAGCCACTCCTCAGTAAAAGGCACATGACAGTCTGCTTGGAGTTTGCCAAAAGGCACCTAAAGGACTCTCCGACCATGAGAAACAAGATTCTCTGGTCTGATGAAACCAATATTGAAATATTTGGCCTGAATGCTAAGCGTCATGTCTGGAGATAACCTGCCACCATTCCTATGGTGAAACATGGTGATGGCAGTATCGTGCTGTGGGGATGTTTTTCAGCGGCAGGGACTGGGAGACTAGTCAGGATCGAGGGAAAGATGAATGGAGCAAATTACAGAGAGGTCCTTGATTAATACCTACTCCAGAATGCTCAGGACCTCAGACTGGGGTGAAGGTTTCAACAGGACAACGCCCCTAAGCAGCACACAGCCAAGACGACACTGGAGTGGCTTCGGGACAGGTCTGAATGTCCTTGAGTGGCCCAACCAGAGCCTGGACTTGAACCCAATCAAACATCTCTGGAGATACCCGATAATAGTTGTGCAGCAACGCTCCCTATCCAACCTGACAGAGCTTGAGAGGATCTTCAGAGAAGAATGGGAGAAACTCTCCAAATACCGGTGTGCCAAGCTTGTAGCGTCATACCCAAGAAGACTTGAGGCTGCAATCACTGCCAAAGGTACTTCAGCAAAGTACTGAGTAAAGGGTCTGAATTTATTTTATATTTATTTAACCTGGCAAGTCAGTTAAGAACACATTCTTATTTACAATGATGGCCTACTAGGGAACAGTGGGTTAACTGCCTTGTTCAGGGGCAAAACGACAGATTTTTACCTTGTCAGCTCAGGGTTTCTGAGACCTTTCAGTTACTGGCCCAACGCTCTAACCACTAGGCTACCTGCCACCCTCTGAATACTTCTGTAAATGTAATATTCAGTTTTTTAAACATTTGCAAACATTTCTAAAAACTGTTTTTTTCTTGTCATTATGTGCAGATTGATGAGAAAAAAACAATATAATACATTTTAGAATTTTCAAACACAACTAGTTTTTCAGGGATATGAGTTAAAAATGACCTTATTTCTCCTGGCCAACGAGATAATATTATTTAAATTAATAAGCAGTTAATTTTGTTTGATACTGGAAAACATAAATTTTGCACCTTGAAAAAAGCCAAAATCATCAAACATTGGTAATTCCTGGGTTAATTGCATTTTAAAGTCTGAAAGTTGCGAGCAATTTTCCCATTTTCTAACTGGTGTTAAATACATGTATAAAGACGAAACAAATATGAGAACATAAAAAAAAAAATTGGACCTACAGTACCACAGTGTCTTCCAATGAAACGGACCCCACAGCAAAAGCATTGCTAAGAAAGTCTCTTTCATTATTCAGGAGGAAATATAAATAAAATATTTTTGTAACCAAGCAATCAGGAATCGGCATTGAATGTGAATGCTGCTGTCAAGGTTCTCTATGCGGCACGATTCACAACCTAATTAAGGAAGTCAAAATGAAAGCTTTTCCCGCTCAGGTACAGTATGTCATAGAATATTATGACCTTCTTTCTCTTTGAAGTCAACATTTCATCTTGCACTTTCGTAAACCTACAGTGCTCTCTTTCTCAGTTTTCACTCCTACATCGGCAATCACTCTCTATAGAATTTCTTCAGCAATTGAGGTAACATATTGACACTGCTTCATTGAAATCCCCCTTCAAACCCCATAGCACTTTGATAGCTAAAATGACTTTTAGGAGTTGCACAAAATATCCATATCACTGTGACTCAGAGAAAGAAGCATGTTTGTTATGTTTTAAGTGATGTTGAAAGGAAGGTTGTCGGAACTCTCCGCTATATTGCTTTGACTTGCCTTGAAGTTCATCATGATCGTTGAAGTAATAGATGCTGATATGTTAGTAGTGGGAGTAGAAATAGTTAATCACATGAAAAGGTATATTAATTGTTTGTTTGTTTCTGTCCTGCTCCATTAAATAGTTATCTCTAGATATTGAATTAATGATCATGACTAGACAAACGTTTAATTTAAATTAATTCTGGTTTAATGAAGTAAGATGAATTAACATTGAATGGGAAGTAATACATATGTTTGAAGGTTGTACATATTCTAAACATGATAATACACCTTCACAACAAGCTACACTGTCAGGCCGTACCAATGATTTAGCTTGTTCCACTTTGTTTGTTAGCTTGTCATTCATCTATCTGTGTTGGGGTGAATGGTGAAGTTAATTGCTTGTGCTGTGGGTTTTGAGTCGTGCAGCGATTGATTTTATTTTAAAGGGAGGCCACTTGGTATTCTCTCATCAGGAAGGAGGCTGTCCAGTTACTGTGATGTTTGCTGTTTCCTCAGCTCCAACTCATGTGCTCTAGTTTGGTTGTATCGCTGTTGCTTTGTTCATGATTTGATTCACAGATGCTTCACAGATGTTTCACAGACAGTGTTTCTTAGAGCAACTGGCTTCCGATGAAAGTTGGAGATGACATTGGAAAGAATGAAGATTGATCAGCAATACTAACAAGTATCATACAGCTTAGATGAAGGAGGGAGGCTGCCAGAGATGTGCAGACACATTCTCTCTCTCACCATTTTGAAGATGTCTCAGACAGTTTATCACTGTATTTTGCTATGTACCGTCTGCATCCTCATTTGCTCCCTCACCAGTCTTTGTGCTATGTATCTAGATCAAATTTTCTACCTCATAACTCATTATCACGTGTTCAGGGTGTTCTTCGCAGAGTACCTGTGAGTGTCTGGTGTGATTGAGATATGATTATAGTTCAGCAGTGGGTGAATTTGATTAACTAAACAATGACAACAATGTTGTGTCGTGTGTACACACATTTTGGTATTTGCTTGCCCTCTTCTTCAGATATAACCTCAGAGGATAAAACTCCAGTTTAGGACTATATGGTTATGAAATCATGTTTAGTTGTATGGTGACCCATGGTGTGCAGATGATCCACAGATAACATTTCTTGACAAGTGTGGATTATACATTTAGATTTTTGATAAAACATTATACATTTAGATTCCATAAGTCATTTATAATCACATAATTGATGATAGGTGGTCCGGTTAATAAATCTCTAATTTGGACACTTCTCAGACTAGAAATCAGTTTTAGCTACATCCATTGTGGAAATGAGAACCCTCATAGAATGAGAGGCCATAGCCTCGATGTCCTGAGGCTAGGCTTGGCTGCTAGTTATCAGCCCTTCTCTCCATCCGTATTAATTCAGATGTATTAACGATAAAGAAAAGGCGATGGTATCGTCTGGATGATGGACAGCTACGAATCAGAAGTCGATCAGGTTATCTCCAATGGGCCACACATTCACCAGAGGGACACCGTCTGGCTTCTATTAGTTTCTATTCATGGCAGACGCTGCAAGAAATACTGCCTCGTTACGCATGTCTGCGACATGTTTTCTGCACTTGATTGAACGCAGCAAAATCCCTGCGCTCTGACGGAATGTGTGTTAAATAATATAAATTCTTGAAACCGAGAACAACAAAGGATTCAAGGCTCATGGAAAAGCAAATTAAATGTATAAGTTTACCTAAGGGGTAAAGGGGATGCAGGTCACCACATGTGTATACAGTGTTAATGCACTGTTCTGTATGTAAAAGTGTGTTATGATGCAATATAGTTTAATTTGAAATCACTGGATTTATGCCGTTTTTTTTCTTCTGGTATTTACCCTAATTTCTATTTGTATATTTGTACATGGAATTGTTGTTGGGTGTGATGGAATACAGTGCATTCGGAAAGTATTCGGATCCCATTTTCCACATTTTGATACATTACAGCCTTTTTCTAAAATGTATTAAATTGTGTTTTTCCCCTTATCAATCTTTTTTTTATTTAACTAGGCAAGTCAGTTAAGAACAAATTCTTATTTTCAATGATAGCCTAGGAACAGTGGGTTACCTGCCTGTTCAGGAGCAGAACGAC
The DNA here is from genome assembly GCF_021184085.1 of Oncorhynchus gorbuscha. NCBI lineage: Eukaryota > Metazoa > Chordata > Actinopteri > Salmoniformes > Salmonidae > Oncorhynchus > Oncorhynchus gorbuscha. Next base: position 88,145,133 of record NC_060174.1, read on the forward strand.
AGATTTACCTTGTCAGCTCGGGGATTTGAACTTGCAACCTTTCGGTTACTAGGTCAACAACTAGGCTACCCTGCCACCCCATCTACACACAATACATTATAATGACGAAGCAAAAACAGATTTGTAGAAGTTTTTGAAAATTTATTAAAAATACAAAATTGAAATATGACATTTCTATAAGTATTCAGACACTTTACTCAGTGCTTTGTTGAAGCACCTTTGGCAGCGATTACAGCCTCGAGTCTTCTTGGGAATGGAACTACAAGCTTGGGGAGTTTCTCCCATTCTTCTTTGCAGGTCCTCTCAAGCTCTGTCAGGTTTAATGGGGAGTGTCGCTGCACAGCTATTTTCAGGTCTTTCCAGAGATATTCAATTGGGTTCAAGTCCGGGCTCTAGCTGGGCCACTCAAGGACATTCAGAGATTTAACCCGAAGCCACTCTTGTGTTGTCTTGGCTGTGTGCTTATGGTCTCTCTATACTTTGCTCTGTTTTAATCTTTCCCTCAATCCTGACTAGTCTCCCTCCCACCACCATGCTTCACCGTAAGGATGGTGCCAGGTTTCCTCCGGTCGTGACGCTTGGCATTCAGGCCAAAAAGATTCATCCTGGATTCATCAGACCAGAGAATCTTGTTTCTCATGGTCTGAGAGTCCTTCAGGTGCCTTTTGGTAAACTCCAAGCGGGCTGGCATGTCCCTTTTACTGAGGAGTGGCTTCCGTCTGGCCACTCTACCATAAAGGCCTGATTGGTGGAGTGCTGCAGAGATGGTTTTCCTTCTGGAAGTTTCTCCTATCACCACAGAGACACTCTGGAGCTCTGTCAGGGTGACCATTGGGTTCTTGGTCACCTCTCTGACCTAGGCCCTTCTCCCCGATTGCTCGGTTTGGCTGAGTGGTCATCTCTAGTAAGAGTCTTGGTGGTTCCAAAATTATTTGATTAAGAATGATGGAGGCCACTGTGTTCTTGGACATTCAATGCTACAGAATTGTTTTGGTTCCCTTCTACAGATATGTGCCTCGACATAATCCTGTCTTGGAGCTCTACAGACAACTCCTTCGACCTCATGGCTTGGGTTTTGCCCTGACATGCACTGTCAACTATGAGACCAAATCATGTCCAATCAATTGAATTTGCCACAGGTGGACTCCAATCAAGTTGTAGAAACGTCTCAAGGATGATCAATGGAAACAGGATGTACCTGAGCTCAATTTCGAGTCTCATTGCAAAGCGTCTGAATAATTATGTAAATAATCTTTTTCAGTTTGTTTTATTTTTAATACATTTGCAAACATTTCTAAAAACCTGTTTTTGCTTTGTCATTATGGGGTATTGTGTGTAGATTGATGAGGGAAAAACATATTGAATAAATTCTAGAATAAGGTTGTAACGTAGAAAAATGTGAAAAAAGTAGGGGGTCTGAATACTTTCTGAATGCACTGTATAATGACTGTACAGAATCGATACCGATTTCATGTGATGTACTGTATATCACTGCAATAAACAGTCATTATTTTTTAAATATATATTTTTAACCATCTTTTCTCCCCAATTCTGTGATATCCTATTGCAATCTCGTCTCATCGATGCAACTCCCCAACGGAGGTCGAGTCATGCCTTCTCCAAAACATGACTCACACTCCTTAACACCTGCCCGCCTAACCCGGAAGCCAGCCACACCAATGTGTCGGAGGAAGCACCGTACAACACGAGTCGGCGTGCATGCACTCGGCCCACCACAAGGAGTTGCTAGAGCGCAATGGGAAAAGGACATCCCGGCCAGCCAAACGCTCCCCTAACCCTGATAACAGCCTCATGTGTCTCAGTCACGGCCAGCTGCAGCACAACTTGGGATCGAACCTGGGTCAGTAGTGATGCCTTTAGCACTGCAATGCCTTAGACCGCTGCGACACTCAGGAGGCCCAAAAAACAGTCATTATTAAGCAATCTGATATGGCATCCATACACAGAATGTGAGATGCAGTTATTGCCAAATTCATTTGTGTGTTTATGCTATTGCTATTGGACTTTTTGTCATTTGTAATGCATGTTTGTATCAATGGAATTAATCTAGAGCATGTGTATGCAAATTATGCTGTGACTTGTAATACAAGAAACTTCCACAACAAACAGCTGTCCGCTTTCACAAAATTCTTCAAGCTCTGTCAAGATGTTGGGGATAATGACTAGACAGCAATTTTCAAGTCTTGCCATAGATTTTCAAACAGATTTAAGTAAAAACTTTACCATTTAATGTTCAGCCACGGTTTTCTGGAGCTTTTCCCCTGCGATTATCTCCATGGTTTACCTGGTTTTGGCCTCCACACATTTGGCCAGTTCGGTGATATCAGTTAAGATTTTTTGGATATCATCAAATATTTTCTTCAGCTGCTTACATAGTCTTGCTGAAAGGTGCATTCCTCTCCCAGTTTTTCCACTAGGATTTTGCCTGTACTTAGCTCCATCCTGTTTCTTTTTATCCTGTAAAACTCCCCAGTGTTTGACGATGTCAAGCATACCCTTACCATGATGCAGCCACCACCATGCTTGAAGGTATGTGTTGTGTTGGATATGCCCTAAACATGAGACTTTGCATTTACCCCCAAAAGTGTATACCTTTGCTGTGTTTTTTTGCAGTATTACTTTCGTGTTTGGGAGAAAAAAAAATTCTCTATATTTGTATTCTTCTTTTCACTCATTTACAGTGGGGCAAAACAGTATTTAGTCAGCTACCAATTGGGCAAGTTCTCCCACTTAAAAAGATGAGAGAGGCCTGTAATTTTCATCATAGGTACACTTCAACACTTCAAATACTTATTTTCCACCATAATTTGCAAATAAATTCATTAAAAATCCTACAGTGTGATTTTCTGGATTTTTTTTCCCTCATTTTGTCTGTCATAGTTGAAGTGTACCTATGATGAAAATTACAGGCCTCTCTCATATTTTTAAGTGGGAGAACATGCACAATTGGTGGCTGACTAAATACTTTTTTTCCCCACTGTAGGTCATTATTGTGGAGTCAGTACAGTGTTTTTGATCCATCCTCATTGTTCTACGATCACAGGCATTGAACTGTGTAACTGTTTTAAAATCAACAATGGCATCATGGTACCATCCCTGAGCAGTTGTATTCCTGTCCTGCAGCTCAGTTCAGAAGGACAACTGTATCTTTGATGTGTCTGGGTGGTTTAATACATAATCCACAGCATCATTATTAACTTGACCATGCATAAAGAGATATTTCATATTTCTACCAATCACTGCCCTTCTTTATGAGGCTTTCGAAAAGCTCCCTGGACATTGTAGTTGAATCTCTGCTTGAAATTCAACACTTGACTGAGGAACCTTACAGATGTTGTTTGTATGGGGGACAGAAGAAGGGTGAGTGAGTGATTTGGTAAGCCACATTTTACTCCTGAACTAATTTAGGCTTGCCTAAACAAAGGGGCTGAATACTTATGCAACAATTATACTTCAGTTATGGATTTTTAATGTATCTTAAAAAATATATACTTTACATAATTGTTAACAAAAAAACAACAACAATTAAATCCATTTGAATCCCAATTTGTAACACAATAAAATGAGAAAAAATCCAAGGGGTCTGAATAATTTTGCAAGGCATTGTATTTTTCTGCACCATATATCCAGGAGACACTACATCCTCTTTTATCTGCATTGGAAATCCCCAAAACATCAATTTTAACTCAACCAGGATAAGGAAGGCTGTTTTCCACCTCAATGCTTCCATATCGGAATGGGATGATAGTAGTTCAATTCCAATGACAAGGATTTCCAATAACCGAGTGATACTTGCTCAGGGCATGATTCTGAACGCCACTGTATTACTAACTGCATGTGTGCTTTGAATTTATTGTTTGCTTTTATTTGGACACCGTCAGATCTTAAAGGAAAGATTCAACCATATTGTTTTTGTGTATCTGAGCAATTTTCTATCGATTCCATGGTTTATGTCATGTTTTCATATGTATTTTCAGCAATTGCCGTTCAAGCAGGCAGAAATTTTGTCTGGTGTGACGGAGCATTGTGATTAGCCGCTCGCACCACACTTGAAGTTATTATGAATATGACTTTTCGATCGTGAAAACGTTTACATGTCAGATTTCAATACTGGTCAATGTCATAACGCAGGAGGATGTCTTTTCTCCAATGAACCATTGATCATATTTTTGCAAGAATGTTGTAATTTTAACAGAGGGCCACCATATTTCTCCTATTTGTCTGCCTCTTTAGTCCAGGGTGCATTGCATTGTCCCATTGCATCGCTGATGCGAATGTCAGAATCCACTGCGAAGCACATCGATCTGCAAGTTGAAAATGGAGAAAAGGCTACCTAAGTATGGTTCAGAGATGATAGACAGCTGCCTCTGATTAAGAAACACACCCGCCCAAACACACAGAAATAGAAAACATAGAACCCAAAACATAGAATGCCACCCCAACTCACGCCATGACCAAACCAAGATAGAGACTTAAAAAGGATCTCTAGGGTCAGGGTGTGACAAGTAGACTGTTGATAAATAAATATTTTATGTTAAGCTACTACTTTAACACCTGTTGTACACAGAGGGGGTCAACTGAGGGAATATTTATGGCAGTAAGTTTGGGTTTTTATATTCAACAAAGTTCAAAACAAGAATGCATACATTTGCATATTCAAACATGCTGCCTTGATGCACAGAGCAAGTGTCGTCATTCCCCACGTACCGATTGTAAAGTGTATAGTGTACAGTTGAAGTCGGAAGTTTACATACACTTAGGTTGGAGCCATTAAAACTCGTTTTTCAACCACTCCACAAATTTCTTGTTAATAACAAACTATAGTTTTGGCAAGTAATTTTTCCAATAATTGTTTACAGACAGATTATTTCACTTATAATTCACTGTATCACAATTCCAGTGGGTCAGAAGTTTACATACACTAAGTTGACTGTGCCTTTAAACAGCTAGGAAAATTCCAGACAATGATGTCATGGCTTTAGAAGCTTCTGATAGGCTAATTGACATAATTTGTGTCCATTGGAAGTGTACCTGTGGATGTATTTCAAGGCCTACCTTCAAACTCAGTGCCTATTTGCTTGACATCATGGGAAAATCTAAAGATGTTAGCCAAGACCTCAGAGATGTTTTTGTAGACCTCCACGTGTCTGGTTCATCCTTGGGAGGAATTTCCAAATGCGTGAAGGTACCACGTTCATCTGTACAAACAATAGTAATGTACCGTCGTTCGTCTGTTGAAGGAGAAGCGGACCAAAATGCAGCGTGGTGGTTACTCATGTTCTTTAATGAAGAAAAGACGATACATGAAATAACTAAATAACAAAAACAAACAAACAAAACGTGAAACCTATTACAGCCTATCTGGTGAACACTAACACAGAGACAGGAACAATCACCCACAAAATACCCAGTGAAACCCAGGCTACCTAAATATAGTTCCCAATCAGAGACAACGAGAATCACCTGACTCTGATTGAGAACCGCCTCAGGCAGCCAAACCTATGCTAGACACACCCCTAATCAGCCACAATCCCAATGCCTACAAAAAACAAAAACAATCCCAATGCCTACAAACAATACGACAACACAATAAACCCATGTCACACCCTGGCCTGAACAAATAATTAAAGAAAACACAAAATACTAAGACCAAGGCGTGACAGAACCCCCCCCCCCCTCCCCCTTTAAGGTGCGGACTCCCGGACGCACCTCAAAACCATGGGGGGGGTCCGGGTGGGCGTCTGTCCATGGTGGAGGCTCCGGCTCGGGACGTGGACCCCACTCCATCAATGTCTTAGTTCCTCCCCCTTGCGTCCTGGGATAGTCCACCCTCGCCGCCGACCATGGCCTAGTAGTCCTCACCCAGAACCCCACTGGACTGAGGGGCAGCTCGTGACTGAGGGGCAGCTCGGGACTGAGGGGAAGCTCGGGACTGAGGGGAAGCCCGGGACTGAGGGGCATCTTGGGACTGAGGGGAAGCCCGGGACTGAGGGGAAGCCCGGGACTGAGGGGAAGCCCAGTACTGAGGGGAAGCCCAGTACTGAGAGGAAGCCCAGTACTGAGATGAAGCTCAGGCAGGTAGTTGGCTCCGGCAGATCCTGGCTGGCTGGCGGATCTGGAAGAGTCTGGTTGACTGGCAGATCTGGAAGAGTCTGGTTGACTGGCAGATCTGGAAGAATCTGGTTGACTGGCAGATCTGGAAGATCATGGCTGACTGGCGGATCTAGCTGTTCTGGCTGCTCCATGCAGACTGACAGCTCTGGCTGCTCCATGTAGACTAGCAGCTCTGGCTGCTCCATGCAGATTGGCAGCTCAGGCTGCTCCACGCAGACCTACAGCTCTGGCTGCTCCATGCAGACTGACAGCTCAGGCTGCTCCATGCAGTCTGACAGCTCAGGCTGCTCCATGCAGGCTGACAGCTCTGGCTTCTCCATGCAGCCTGGCAGCTCTGGCTGCTCCATGCAGTCTGGCAGCTCAGGCTGCTCCGAACAGGCAGGAGGCTCCGGCAGCGCTGTAGAGGAGGAAGGCTCTGGAAGCGCTGAACAGGCGGGAGACTCCGACAGCGCAGGAGAGGAGGAAAACGCTGGCTACGCTGAACAGGCGGGAGGCTCCGACAGCGCTAGAGAGAAGGATGGCTCTGGCTGTGCTGAACAGGCGAGGCGCACTGAAGGCCTGGTGCGTGGTGCTGGAACTGGTAGTACTGGATCGAGGACACGCCCAGGAAGCCTGGTGCGGGGAGCTGCCACCGGCGGACTGGTGTTTGGAGGTAGCTCTGGATAGACCGGACCGTGCAGGCGCACTGGAGCTCTTGAGCACCGAGCCTGCCCAACCTTACCTGGCTCGATGCCCACTCTCGCCCGGCCAATACGATGAGCTGGTATGAACCGCACCGGGCTATGCACCCGCACTGGAAACACTGTGCGCTCCATAGCATAACACGGTGCCTGCCAGGTCTCTCTAGCCCCCCGGTAAGCACAGGGAGTTTGCGCAGGTCTCCTACCTGGCATAGCTATACTCCCTGTAAGCCCCCCGCCCCCAATACATTTTTGGGGCTGACACTCAGGCTTCCATCCGCGTCGCCGTGCTGCCTCCTCATACCAGCGCCTCTCCGCTTTCTTTGCCTCCAGTTCTTCCTTGGGATGGCGATATTCTCCAGGCTGAGCCCAGGGTCCTTTTCCGTCCAATATCTCCTCCCAAGTCCAGAAGTCCTTTGATCGCTGCTCCTCACCATTAACAGGGGGAGTTGGCTCAGGTCTGTCTCCTGACTCTGCCACACTCTCCCTGAGGCCCACCCCCAATACATTTTTGGGGGTGACTTTCGGTTTTCTTTCTGCGCCGCCGTGTTTTCCTCTTCGACTCAATTCTCCTATAGCCCTCTTCGCACTGCTCCAGCGAATCCCAGGCGGGCTCCGGCACTCTCTCTGGGTCGACCGCCCACCTGTCTATTTCCTCTCAAGTCGTATACTCTATACTCCTGCTGTCCATAACGTCCTCCCATGTCCATTCCTCCTTTCGCTGCTCCTGCTGTCGCTGCCTGTTACCACGCCGCTCGGTCGGGGTGTGGTGGGTGATTCTGTAACGTCGTTCGTCTGTTGAAGGAGAAGCGGACCAAAATGCAGCGTGGTGGTTACTCATGTTCTTTAATGAAGAAAAGACGATACATGAAATAACTAAATAACAAAAACAACAAATGAAACGCGAAACCTATTACAGCCTATCTGGTGAACACTAACACAGAGACAGGAACAATCACCCACAAAATACCCAGTGAAACCCAGGCTACCTAAATATGGTTCCCAATCAGAGACAATGAGACTCACCTGACTCTGATTGAGAACCGCCTCAGGCAGCCAAGCATATGCTAGACACACCCCTAATCAGCCACAATCCCAATGCCTACAAAAAAAAACAATACGGCAACACAATAAACCCATGTCACACCCTGGCCTGAACAAATAATTAAAGAAAACACAAAATACTAAGACCAAGGCGTGACAAGTATGAAAGTATAAACACCATGGGACCACCCAGCCATCATACCTGTCACGTTCTTTCAAAATCAAACCCAGAAGCAGACCAGGACAAGGAGAGTAGGAAGAAGGTGAGTATATATTTACAAGTGAATGTGAATGGGTAGATATATCCAGGTGGCGTATTCAGTGGCAGAAGGCAGCTTGGAGAGGGGAACAAAGTGGGCAAACTTGCTGAATCTATCCACAATGGTCAGAATAACCGTGTTACCAACAGAAGAGGGCAACCCCGTGACAAAATCCAGGGCCAGATGCAACCAAGGTCGCCGGGGAATTGGTAGGGGGTGTAGAAGCCCAGAGCTGGCCCGATTGGTACTCTTATTCTGCGCACAAACAGGACAAGCAGCAACAAACCTCCGGGTATCTTCTCCCATGGCAGGCCACCAAAATCGTCTGCGCAGTAGCGCCATAGTCCGAGCAACACCAGGGTGACAAGCTATCTTGCTGGCATGGGACCACTGAAGGACAGCAGAACGAACCGACTCAGGCACGAACAACCGACCGGGTGGACCGTTACCGAGCCCGGGCTGTGTCCGAAGAGCCGCCATCACCTCCTCCTCAATCCTCCATGTAACGGCTCCCACAACAATGTTCTGGGGAAGAATTGTCTCAGTCTTGGCCCCACTCTCCTCCGTCTTGGAGAACATCCGGGACAGGGCGTCCGCCTTCCCGTTCTTCGACCCAGGTCGGAACGTCAGGGAAAAATTGAAGCGTCCAAAAAACAAAGCCCACCGGGCCTGACGGGAGTTGAGACGTTTAGCCGATTGCACGTAAGCCAGATTCTTGTGGTCAGTCCAGACCACAAACGGTTGCTCCGCTCCCTCCAACCAGTGACGCCACTCCAAGGCAAGCTTCATAGCGAGAAGCTCCCGGTTATCCACATCATAGTTTCTTTCAGCTGGAGAAAGACGAAAAGAGTAGAAGGCGCAGAGATGGAGTTTACCGTCAGTGGAGCTACGCTGGGACAGGATGGCGCCCACCCCCACATCAGACGCATCCACCTCCGCAACGAACTGACGGGAAGTGTCAGGTTGAGAAAGAATCGGGGAGTTGGTGAATCTGCTCTTCAAATCTAGAAATGCTCGGTCTGCCGCAGGAGACCAACAGAACTCTCTGGTGCAAGACGTCAGTACAGTTAAAGGGGCGGCCACCCGGCTGTAATCACGGATAAACCGTTAAAATTTGCAAACCCCAGGAATCTCTGGAGCTGCAATCTTGTACCGGGCTGGACCCAATTCTAAACCGCCCGAACCTTCTCTTGGTCCATCTTGATATCTCCCCTGGAGATGATGTACCCGAGGAAGGACGTTGTGTGGGCGTGAAAATCACACTTCTCAGCCTTCACGAACAGACGGTTCTCCAATAACCACTGCAGGACCTGCTTGACATGCTGAACGTGGCTAGAAAGCTCCTTCGAGAAGATGAGGATATCATCCAGGTAAACGAACACAAAAATACCAATCATATCTCTCAAAACGTCATTCACCATACTTTGGAACACAGCAGGAGCGTTGGTCAGTCCAAACGGCATCACCTGGTACTCGAAATGTCCCATCGGGGGTATTGAACCCAGTCAACCACTCGTCCCCCTCTTTGATCCGAACCAAATGATAAGCATTACGTAAATCAAGCTTCGTAAAAACCGTAGCACCCTGTAAAGGATCGAAAGCCGAGCTCATCAAGGGCAGGGGATACTTGTTCTTGACCGTAATATCATTCAAACCCCGATAATCAATACACGGTCAAAGAGAGCCATCATTCTTGCTCACAAAAAACATCCTGCTCCCAGAGGTGATGACGAGGGTCGAATGAGACCTGCAGCTAGAGACTCCTTGATGTAGGTCTCCAAGGCCTCCGTTCAGGTCGAGAGATACTGTATAACCGCCCCTTGGGAAAGGCAGCTCCAGGAAACAGATTAATCGCACAGTCATAAGGTCGGTGGGGAGGAAGGCTCCAACTAGTTACCTTACCCATCACCCAATCAAACGAGGGATTGTGTTCCTTCAGCCAGGGGTAACCAAGAACCAGAGGAACATGGGGCGAGGACAGAATGAAGAAGGAGATAAACTCTGAATGATTCCCCGACAACAACATCTTAACCGGTTCAGTCCTCATAGTGATCCGTGCCAGACTACTGCTGTTCAGAGTGGTTGCTTCAATGGCTTCCTGCAATTGCTCCTTGGAAAGCCCCAGCTGCCATCGGCACCTGAATCGATAAACGCATTCATCTCTAAGCTCTGATCCTTATTCATAAGGGTCGCAGGAAAACGGGGTCTGACAGGATCTTTGAGAGGTTGAATCTGGCTCGCTAAAATTCCTCCCAAAACTAGCGAGCCGGGCAATTTAACGGGCGCTGTGGACAAGCGGAGATGTAATGTCCTGAGCTACCACAGTAGAGACAGCTGTTGGTCTCACGTCTACGTTGGCACTCCTCCTTAGTTAGCCCGTGTCGCCCCACTTGCATTGGTTCAGGATCTGGTGGCAAGACCCCTCCACTAATCCCGTGTGGGGAATAACGATCAATACGTTCTGGTTCACTTCCTGAACCGAATGGTAACCGAGTTGCTGATTGATTGGATGGGCCCCACTGCTTCTCCCTCCTTCTCTCTCGGACTCTATTATCTACCTGAATAGATAAAGTGACCAAGCTGTCTAGGTCACTAGGCTCTGGATAGGATATCAGCTCGTCCTTGAGTTGCTCCGACAACCCCTGGTAAAAAGCCGCTTGTAGTGACTCCTCATTCCAACCACTCTCCACAGACAATGTCCTGAACTCTATCATAAAGTCTGCCACACTGCGAGCTCCTTGGCGAAGAGTGAACAAACGTTTAGCTGCGTCCTTACCTCGAACTGGATGGTCAAAAAGCTTTCTAATCTCTCCCGTGAACTCCTGGTATGAAGCCATGCAGGTCTCCTGTCGTTCCCAATTGAACAGCAGTTCAATAACAAAGGCTATCCTAGCCTTGTCAGTGGCGTAAGAATGGGGCTGCAGATCAAACACTAACCCACACTGCATAAGAAACTAACGGCATCTTCACAAATCCCCTTCATATTTATCAGGCGTCGGTACCTTCGGTTCACGGAAGGAAACCGCACCAGACACGGCAGGTGAGATGGGTGACACAGGTGGTGAATGAATTGCCGGCAAACTGAGCTGATCCTGGATTTGTGTCAAGCTAGCAGATAAGTTCTGGATTGAACCCGCTATCTCCTGTAGCGCCGTCTTGTGTTGTCCCAATGTCTTCCCCTGCTGGGTAATGGCATGGCAAACGGAGTCCAGGTCCGCTGGGTTCATCCTTGGCCGGATCGTTCTGTCACGTTCTTTCAAAATCGAACCCAGAGGCAGACCAGGACAAGGAGAGTAGGAACAAGGTGAGTATTTATTTACAAGTGAATGTAAATGGGTCGATATATCCAGGTGGCGTAGAGGGCAGTGGTGATGAGTTGATGGGAGTAAATAGGTGGATCCAATGGGGTAGCGGAATCCTCCGACGACCAGGTGGGAATGGGGTAAATGATCCGGGTGAATAACTGAAGACAGAACAAACGGAGGTAAGTTTAAGGCAAGCAATACGTACAAAACAACAAAACAAATTCTATCCAACTTGATGCTGATACTATGGCACAACATACTGTTCATGGCTAACGATCCGGCAGGGAATGGATGTCAGGACCGGGCTTATGAAGAGGAGAGATGATGATCAGGACCAGGTGTGCAGATAGCTGATGGGATACAGGTGCGGGTAATCAGAACTCCCAACTGGCCACATTGTCCGGCAACCAGACAGGGTGCATTCCAGGACGCCGGAAAAAACACTCCAGGACAGAACACAGGCAAAAAACAGACTCAGGAAATGGGATTCGTGACAATACCGCTCAGGAGGGAGACACGTTCTGTCTCCTAGAGATGAACGTACTTTAGTGCGAAAAGTGCAAATCAATCCCAGAACAACAGAAAATGACCTTGTGAAGATTCTGGAGGAAACAGGTGAAGATGCTGGAGGAAACAGGTACAAAAGTATCTATATCTACAGTAAAATGAGTCCTATATTGACATAACCTGAAAGGCTGCTCATCAAGGAAGAAGCCACTGCTCCAAAACCGCCATAATACAGCCAGACTATGGTTTGCAACTGCACATGGGGACAAAGATCATACTTTTTGGAGAAATGTTCTCTGGTCTGATGAAACAATAATAGAACTGTTTGACCGTAATGACCATCGTTATGTTTGGAGGAAAAAAGGGGGACGTTTGCAACCCGAAGAACACCACCCCAACCGTGAAGCATGGGGGTGGCAGCATCATGCTGTGGGGGTGCTTTGCTGCAGGTGGGACGGGTGCACTTCACAAAATAGATGGCATCATGAGGAGGGGAATTATGTGGATATATTGAAGCAACATCTCTAGACATCAGTCAGGAAGTTAAAGCTTGGTCAGGAAGTTAAAGCTTAGACAATGACCCCAAGCATGCTTCCCAAGTTGTGGCAAAATGGCTTAACCACTTGCTCCTACCTGGCATGCAGGCGTCCCATCTAGAGCTCTGGAAATGCAAATGCGCTACGCTAAATGCTAATAGTATTAGTTAAAACTCAAACGTTCATTAAAATACACATGCAGGGTATTGAATTAAAGCTACACTCGTTGTGAATCCAGGCAACAAGTCAGATTTTTAAAATGCTTTTTGGCGAAAGCATGAGAAGCTATTTATTATCTGATAGCATGTAACACCCCAAAAGACCCGCAGGGGACGTAAACAAAATAATTAGCATAGTCGGCGCTACACAAACCGCACAAATAAAATATAAAACATTCATTACCTTTGACCATCTTCTTTGTTGGCACTCCTAGATGTCCCATAATCACTATTGGGTCTTTTTTTTCGATTAAATCGGTTCATATATAGCCTAGATATCGATCTATGAAGACTGTGTGATAAACGGAAAAAAATAGCGTTTCATAACGTAACGTCATTTTTTTAAATTCAAAAAGTCGACGATAAACTTTCACAAAACACTTCGAAATACTTTTGTAATGCAACTTTAGGTATTAGTAAACGTTAATCAGCGATCAAATTAATCACGAGACGAAGTGTTTTCTATAGGGGTCCGTCTTGAAATACTGTCCGTGTATTTCTCAACCAAAATATCCAGTCGGAGACCGGAAGAAATGGGCTGTCTCTTGTTCATTTGACCAAGAAACAAATCCTAGGCAAATGACAAGACTGTTAACATTGTGTGGAAGCTGTAGGTACTGCAACCTCAGCCATATTTAATGTCTTCCGCCCATAACAATGGGTTGAAGCGGCGGATGGATATATTTTTCCACTTTCAGTGATCAGATTTTCCTGCACTTTTCAATGAAACGCACGTTCTGTAAAAGTCACAGCCGTGATTTAACCAGTTTTATAAACGTCTGAGTATTTTCTATCCACACATACTAATCTTATGCATATACTATATTCCTGGCATGAGTAGCAGGGCGCTGAAATGTTGCGCGGTTTTTAACAGAATGTTCGAAAAAGTAGAGGGTAGACTGAAGGGCAACAAAGTCAAGGTATTAGAGTCGCTATCACAAAGACAACCTCAATCCTATAGAAAATGTGTGGGCAGAACTGAAAAAGTGTGTGCAAGCAAGGAGGCCTACAAACCTGACTCAGTTACATCAGCTCTGTCAGGAGTAATGGGCCAAAATTCACCCAACTTATTGTAGGAAGCTTGTGGAAGGTTACCCAAAACATTTGACCCAAGTTAAACAATTTAAAGGAAATGCTACCAAATACTAATTGAGTCTATGTAAACTTCTGACCCACTGGGAATGTGATGAAATAAATAAAAGCTTAAATAAATCATTCTCTCTACTATTATTCTGACATTTCACATTCTTAAAATAGTGGTGATCCTAACTGACCAGGGAATTTTTACTCTGATTAAATGTCAGCAATTTTGAAAACTGAGTTCAAATTAATTTGGCTAAGGTGTATGTCAACTTCAGACTTCAACTGTATGTGTATGCATCAATTCAAATCTGGCATATATACTATACTACATATATACTATTATGTGCACAGTTAAACGTTTAACTGTTTCTGGATGTTTTGGAATGTGTTTCTCAAATGCAACGTAATCCCATAGAACACAGTGTAGGAATCTGTGCCATTGTCATCTGCATATCAAGCTGCTATTTTGAGGTAATGAAGTGGAGACACGATGTTCCCATCCTTACATTCCTTCACCAACTGTACTCAACTGTACCTTTGTAGAATGGAATCAGACTTAAGCTATTTAAGGGTTATTTCCAATCTGCACAACCAGCAATAGGGTTATTGAGGGTTGTTTCCAATCTGTGCTATAGCAGTGTTTTAACATTGCATTTTGTTAGGTTCTGATTGTTAGGTTATTGTAAAGGAATATCATCAACACATTGTGTGTGGTGATAGCTGTACAGCATCAAGCTCTATTGCCAAGAATGCTTTTGGTCTATGGTGCGATGAAACATCCCCATTTGGTGAGTGGTTTAGAGTTTGTGGACGCATACCCATTCATTGGCAGGCCATTTCCCATTCCTTGTTATAATTGACAGACTGGCTTCAGAAGAAGAGGGGCGTATCACCACATTCTCTTTCGGGTCAATCATCCACTTGACTAGTTTGCCATCATCTTGTGTAGGCTGACACAAATAGAATGCTATTGAACTCAGCCTGACTGTGTTGACACCAAAAATGCAGCAGAGAAATGCTCAGGCACACCAATGTACACTATATATACAAAGATATGTGGACACCCCTTCAAATTAGTGGATTTGGCTATTTCAGTCACACCCGTTGCTGACAGGTGTATACAATCGAGCACACAGCCATGCAATATCCATAGACAAACATTGCCAGTAGAATGGCCTTACAGAAGAGCTCTGTGACTTTCAACGAGGCACTGTCATAGGATGTCACCTTTTCAACAAGTCAGTTTGTCAAATTTCTGCCTAGCTAGAGTTGCCCCGGTCAACTGTAAGTGCTGTTATTGCGGAAATGTCTAGGAGCAACAACGGCTCAGCCGCAAAGTGGTAGGCCACACAAGCTCACAAAATGGGATCGCCGAGCACACAAACTCACTACCGAGTTCCAAATTGCCTCTGGAAGCAACGTCAGCACAATAACTGTTCATTGGGAGCTTCATGAAATGGGTTTCCACGGCCATGTAGCCCCTTAGTTCCAGTGATGGGACATTTTAACGATACAGCATACATTGATATTCTAGACGATTTTGTGGCAACAGTTTGGGGAAGACCCTTTTCTGTTTCATTATGATGATGCCCTTGTGCACAAAGCGAGATCCATACAGAAATGGTTTGTCAAGATTGGTGAGGAAGAACTTGACTGGCCTGCACAGAACCCTGACTTCAACCACATCGAACACCTTTGGGATAAATTGGAACGCCGACTGCGAGCCAGGCCTAATCGCTCAACATCAGTGCCCGACCTCACTAATGCTCTTGTGGCTGAATGGAAACAAGTCCCTGATGCAATGTTCCAACATCTAGTGGAATGTCTTCCCAGAAGAGTTGAGGCTATTATAGCAGCAAGGGGGGACCAACTCCATATTAATGCCCATGATTTTGGAATGAGATGTTCGGCCAGCAGGTCTCCACATACTTTTGGTCATGTAGTGTATGCTGTGCGGTTAGTTCTGTTCGAAAAATAGTTCAGAATCTGAATTCCATTTGGATGTTGTCCTGATGTGCAGTGTGCAGCTTGTTACTCCCAAATTACTATTGATACTTTGAGAGGGGAAAAAATGTGAGTTCATGGTAAGAAATTGGCTATTTGTGTGTAAGGCAAATTAAAGGGACTGATCAACATAAAGCCATTTGTGAAAAGTTCTGGTGATTCATACTGATTGTCTGGTGCTATGCACGTTTTTTGAAAGGGAGAATGCATCCCCTCTAATTATGCATCGCTATTCACTACAGAAAGTAGTATACGTGCTACAATATGTAGGGTTAGGGCTCAGCTCAGTTGGTAGAGCATGGCCAAAAGTGGGTTCGAGAAAAAGAATGTATGCACACATGACTGAAATAAAAGCTGTAAATGATATATTATTATTATTATTAAAATGTGAGAAAAATACCCAAGAAACTGTGATGGCCATATGCATGACTTCAAACATGCTAATATTCTGTTCCATATGGACGGAAGTGACATCGGTTTGCAATCTTGTGTGTCATGTCATGACAAAACATGTCAATGAGAACTCAAGTGTCAATCAACTGGCACTAATGGATATAATCATCTACATTATGACAAATGTATGTGAAATTCTAAATAATCAATATTCAATCATAGAATATTGAATTAATTGAGATCATTTTAGTCTTCTTCCATGGCCTTTATATTCATGCTATATATCTGAGGGCAACATTTGGTCGGGCTGTATTGAGGGCTTTGCCATTCAAATTATGTAAATGTCTTTTTTGAAGTGAAGGCCTTCTCCTGGCTGATTGATTTGATTTGCTATGGCAATGGACTGATAAATGGACACGTTGCTGAGAGATTCACAATGGGAATAGCAGATGTGACGACTCATGGATGCATATTTGCAAACAGACAAACCATAGATGATATCGCTCGTCTGTCAGCATTTGTCCCTTATTATGATGATATTCGGATGAGTGGATGATTGGATGATTACAATTTGTGTAAAGTACCTGACAATGATATGAAAGCACTGACATAACTGACAATCTTTTTAAATGTCACAGTTGGCAGAGATATTGAACTTTGCAGAATATTGTTTAGCTATCTATAATCATGTCCATCTGCCGTGGTAGTTATACCTCTATTTGTAATCTGAGACCGTTGCCATTTCATGGTCTGCTAAACCCTTTTTGGGTCATTTTGCTATGCAAATGTGCACCAATCAGACTTCCTTATCAAGTCCAAGGACAAACTAAACCATTGTGGTATTATACACCGTCATGTTATTATTTGTTTCTTTATCAATTAGATCGATGAATTAGCTCTAATTAGTTCCTCTGTTCATTGTGTTTTTTGGCTTTGTTCTGAAGAGCAAATGTCCTTTGTTTGACATGTTTATACAAAACAAACATCAAAATCATTGTCGTGGTAAACTCCCAATCAGAATTACACCTTTATCTCGTTTTAGGCTAACATAATTATATTATTTTACATGTCAACTTTTTTTTGTCTATAACAATATGATAGTGCCAATAATCATTGGGCAGGTAGATAGAAAAGGGATCCAAAAATTGTAAAACCCAGACTCCAAGATATAACTCTGGTATACGTTTGTTTGCAAAGGAGATCTTCTGGTCCATCTGTGCACATATTTGTAGTGTAAACCACTTCTTGAGGCATTAATTATCCATTGGTATGTTTCCATTCTATTTCTCAATATTTAGTTCTGAATTTTTGTGTTAAAGATGTTCTTTTCTCGCTGGGTGGGAAAATAGGTCCCAGAGAATACAATAGAGCTTTGAAGGAATACAGGCAAGATGCAACTTATTAAATATGCATCAGAGCCAAAGCAAGCCATCTGGCTTCTATCACCTGCCTGAGAAAAAGATAATTGTTAACTTCACAAAGAATGCGTTCCAGCAGTGAAAGCTGCTGGGTTAGAGCAAATTTTTTGAGAATACAGTTTTGACCTTATCATTCTGTCATCAAGGCGTAATTACAGATATTTTGTTAATCATTTGTCTAATTTGTACAAAGCTGCCAAATGATGAGGCACAGAGACAGTTGTCAGATGCCTTTTTAACATTGCAGTTCAATGCAACATTTCTTATCGTTTTTGGGAGGAATTTGTGTTATAGATAACACTATAGTAGATAGCCAGTTTTAATACAACACATTATAGGTAGAGACATTTAGCATAAAGTGTAATCACTTAAGTCGCTCTGGATAAGAGCGTCTGCTAAATGACTTAAATGTAAATGTAATCACTATCTGTAATTATACAAATACACTCCAGATGTATTGTATCTCCCTAACTGTTACCCTATCGGTAAAAACCGTGCTCAACTCATTTTGAAATCCTCTTTACCATATTTAATGTTTGTGAGGGAACCGCTAACCATCAGTGGGGAACAATCAGGGCCCTCTACGCCCTCAGAGGGCCTAAGGATAGATACCAATCTGTATATATTTTTGTATATTAATATAATTTGTAATTTTGTTTTTATTGATTTAATCTTTTTTTGTCTTAATTGTAACAAGTACCCATGACTGCAGTGTGCAATTTGGGTCAGGGCTCAATGTGGGCGGAGTCCATTTTTTGAACCCACCCACATTTGACCCCACCAACTTTGTTGTTGTCTATCTGAGGTTTGACAGTCACACTGAATACAAACACACATGTTTGCGCAAGGCACACGTTGAATACAAAGTATTTTATTTTTGAAGATCGTAAGAAATATTATATAAAGTATCAGCAGATGTGTTGTAACACATTTTGCTTCATTCTATTTTTGAGACAAGCTACTGATATTGTTGCAGTGATCAACAGACTTGTTATGTATGTCATGTACTGTTAAAAATGTGTTGATAAATGTTGTAACTTTAATTATATTATTTCATTGAGCATATATATATATATCTACATACAGTGCCTTGCGAAAGTATTCGGCCCCCTTGAACTTTGCGACCTTTTGCCACATTTCAGGCTTCAAACATAAAGATATAAAACTGTATTTTTTTGTGAAGAATCAACAACAAGTGGGACACAATCATGAAGTCGAACGACATTTATTGGATATTTCAAACTTTTTTAACAAATAAAAAACTGAAAAATTGGGCGTGCAAAATTATTCAGCCCCCTTAAGTTAATACTTTGTAGCGCCACCTTTTGCTGTGATTACAGCTGTAAGTCGCTCGGCGTATGTCTCTATCAGTTTTGCACATCGAGAGACTGAATTTTTTTCCCATTCCTCCTTGAAAAACAGCTCGAGCTCTTTGAGGTTGGATGGAGAGCATTTGTGAACAGCAGTTTTCAGTTCTTTCCACAGATTCTCGATTGGATTCAGGTCTGGACTTTGACTTGGCAATTCTAACACCTGGATATGTTTATATTTTAACCATTCCATTGTAGATTTTGCTTTATGTTTGGGATCATTGTCTTGATGGAAGACAAATCTCCGTCCCAGTCTCAGGTCTTTTGCAGACTCCATCAGGTTTTCTTCCAGAATGGTCCTGTATTTGGCTCCATCCATCTTCCCATCAATTTTAACCATCTTCCCTGTCCCTGCTGAAGAAAAGCAGGCCAAAACCATGATGCTGCCACCACCATGTTTGACAGTGGGGATGTTGTGTTCAGGGTGATGAGCTGTGTTGCTTTTACGCCAAACATAATGTTTTGCATTGTTGCCAAAAAGTTCAATTTTGGTTTCATCTGACCAGAGCACCTTCTTCCACATGTTTGGTGTGTCTCCCAGGTGGCTTGTGGCAAACTTTAAACAACACTTTTTATGGATATCTTTAAGAAATGGCTTTCTTCTTGCCACTCTTCCATAAAGGCCAGATTTGTGCAATATACAACTGATTGTTGTCCTATGGACAGAGTCTCCCACCTCAGCTGTAGATCTCTGCAGTTCATCCAGAGTGATCATGGGCCTCTTGGCTGCGTCTCTGATCAGTCTTCTCCTTGTATGAGCTGAAAGTTTAGAGGGACGGCCAAGTCTTCGTAGATTTGCAGTGGTCTGATACTCCTTCCATTTCAATATTATCGCTTGCACAGTGCTCCTTGGGATGTTTAAAGCTTGGGAAATCTTTTTGTATCCAAATCCGGCTTTAAACTTCTTCACAACAGTATCTCGGACCTGCCTGGTGTGTTCCTTGTTTTTCATGATGCTCTCTGCCCTTTTAACGGACCTCTGATACTATCACAGTGCAGGTGCATTTATACGGAGACTTGATTACACACAGGTGGATTGTATTTATCATCATTAGTCATTTAGGTCAACATTGGATCATTCAGAGATCCTCACTGAACTTCTGGAGAGAGTTTGCTGCACTGAAAGTAAAGGGGCTGAATAATTTTGCACGCCCAATTTTTCAGTTTTTGATTTGTTAAAAAAGTTTGAAATATCCAATAAATGTCGTTCCACTTCATGATTGTGTCCCACTTGTTGTTGATTCTTCACAAAAAATACAGTTTTATATCTTTATTGTTGAAGCCTGAAATGTGGCAAAAGGTCGCAAAGTTCAAGGGGGCTGAATACTTTCGCAAGGCACTGTACACACAGTTACTACCTAACCTTATAATGCTATTTACTTTCCTCATGAGAATGGAGACAGACTATACCATATAGACATACTGACAAGCTGAATGTGTTTTTGTACATTAAGTTATACTAGCTCTAGTAAAGAGATCAGAGGCTCGGGTGACGTCATCTTTACTAAACAACATAACACATTTAACACAGCAGACAAAAACAAGGTTTGACCACTCCTCAAAAATGGCTTCACACCTGCTCCTCAGAAGAGGCAAAGACAGTCATTGTCTTGTTGTCAACTGCCTCCACATAGAACATATCATAATCTCTCTGTAACTGGAACATGAATGGTTCCTTGAGGATAATATTTCCCTCTTCATCCAGGCCATCATACAACCATAGTTCTTTAAGGGTCTTTCCTGTCCATTCCAATTACACTAGGGAGGGAAATAGTGCTTTTAAATTTTTGGAGTTCACACCACCTTGCTGCCTCTAGGGTGTCCCTTAGAAGAACACCTGCTTCCTTGAAGAAAAAGGAATAATAAATATTAAGAGTAGTGCCTCATTGGGTGATCAAGTTAAATTACACCCTACTTTCATAATAGCACCATGCAAACAAAAGCCAATATTACTAAAGGGATTTTCAGTGATATCTATAACTACTCAACAAGTAATCACAACTATTATATCTTGCCATGCATCAAGCCTTCAGTATTACACACAGTAGACTACATACCCAGTTCACAGCTCCCAGTTAGCCGTGCATTTTGTTTTCCGTATCGTCTAGAAAGAAAACAGATTGTGGTCATTAAGTAATGTAAGGTAACCTCTAGGGACGTGTGTACCTGAATGCACTTACTTTAGCTAATAGCCTATACAGTTCCTGATCCTACAGAGCTGGATGCTGATGTGACATGCTGTGACTTCTTGGGACATCTTCTACATCATCCTGAAATATATTGGAGAGGGGGGGTTAAGTCTTTAAACATTGGTTTAAGACTATACCACTCATCATGACACCTACCTGTAGTGTGTTTTGTTTTCACCGCCTTTTTCGATTATTCAACCTCTCTTCTTCAGACCTTAGTGAGTGAATTACAAACATTCAATATATTCAGGTCAGTCTGGCTACAGTGAAACAAGTGATTTTAAGGATGCAAATGAAAAGTTTTTATACTGTTCAAGACTTACAGCATGGGAAAATGCTGCAGGAGAACCAGGCACGACCATCGCCTAATTTGCTGCATGTTTTCATTTGAAAAAGAAAATCACACAATCGGATAGGGATCCCACAAAACATTATATCCACTAGTGATGACTATTTCATAATTTATACATACCCCAGTGAAATCACAATGTGCTCCCATTGCAATGTACTGTAAGTTAAGAAATAATAGGCTGTTAAGTTTGATAACAACAATAATGATAATAGTAAATAATACCAATACATTTCAGGATGTAGAAAACACCCCCCCCAAGATGTCACAGACTGTCACATCAGCATCCAGCTCTGCAGGAGTTTGATCTATGCATTTTGTATGTAGTGTAAAAACTGTAGGAAATAGGTCCCCAAAAAAAGTGTCAAGAATAATAAACAAGAAAAAGTATGAGCAATAACAGTTTTGAACAAAGTTGGAACTGAATTAGCCCAAGTATTTTTCACAACATGTATGGGTTTTGCTGGACCAGAAAATGTATTTTCGACTGCAAACACACCATTTCTCATATCAATGCACTCACATGCCAACAATCTTTCCCTGGACACTGTTTCAAAGCAATGTGTATGCTTTCCTCGTAAATGTGTTTTGAAGTTTTTATTATCTAACTTCAGTTTGCAGTGTGGACAAGTTGCAATGACTTTTCTTGTATGTTGGGACCTGGTGATTTCATTATTTTATATACTATGGAGGCTGTGTAGACTCGCTATGTGTAACTAAGGGAATGGCATCAATGATACACATTTAGAGCCAGCCAAACACAACAAGGCATACATTGAAGAAACACAGACAATCAACGATCAAATCGATTACATAACTGTACATGTAAACATAGGCTTACTACTCAAGTAGAAAAACTTTGTCCAAATAAGAGTCCCTATTGTGAGCAATTAGCTAGCTCACGTGCAAATGGGTGCTAATTAACGCTAACATCGGTGCGGCAGTTGGTCATAAAAATATACCACTGCACTGGAATAACATGAATATCACAAAGTACATTATGGATAATGAGTCTCACTTACTTCCATGGTTTATATTTTTATCCATGTAGGTTAGGTTCGATTAAGATTTGAGGACGAGGACGGTGTGAACGGTGTGGTGGCTAAATTGTTAGCATCTGTAGCCAATGTGAAATTGCTAGCTAGTTAGCGGGGTCCCTGACCAAGGCCCTTCTCCCCCGATTGCCCAGTTTGGCCAGGCTGCCAGCAATAGGAAGAGTCTTGGTGATTCCAAACTTCTTCCATTTAAGAATGATTGAGGCCACTGTGTTCTTGGGGAACTTCAATGCTGCAGAAATGTTTTGGTACCCTTTCCCAGATCTGTGCATTAACACAATCCTATCTTGGAGCTCTAAGGACAATTCCTTTGACCTCATGTCTTGGCTTTTGCTCTGACATGCACTGTCAACGGTGGGACCTTATATTTACAGGTGTGTGCTTTTCCATTCATGTCCAATTCAGTGAATTTAACACAGGTGGACTCCAATCAAGTTTCAATGGAACCAGGATACATCTGAGCTCAATTTCGAGTCTCATAGCAAAGGGCCTGAATTCTTATCTAAATCATCTTTTTCAGTTAGTTTTATTTTTGATACATTTGCAACATCTCTAAAAAGCTGTTTTTGCATTATGGGGAGATTCATGTGTAGAGGCTTTAAAAGAAAATGTAATCCATTTAAGGGTAACATAACAAAATGTAGAAAAAGGGAAGTGGTCTGAATACTTTCCAAAAACACTGTATTTATATATATATATATATATATATATATATATATATATATATATATATATATATATATGAGCCTTAAAGTTTATTCTTATACCTTGACACTAGGTACAGATTTTGACTTGAAAACTGTACACATGGAACTAAAAATACAATTCAATGACTCTTCAAGGCCATTTGAAGATTTACAGCATCAGTCGTCCCAGACAGCCAATGAAATGTAAGCAGATTAGAATCAAGCACCAGCAGTGTATGTATAATCTAAATCACATTTAATCTTGGTTCGGCTTCTCCTTAATTCCAGACATTGTAACTTTCTGAATTAGTTAAGAATCATTAAGCAATGTTGGTGAAACACAACAGAGACCCCATTTTCTAGCAGTGAGAAAGGAAAAACAAAATGGTTACACTTGAAACTCACAGTTTGCTTAGGAGCAGTGCGGGGGATTCCAGGACACAATGTAGCTGGAATTGGTTAATTACAGTAGCTGAACAGTGAAAAACAGTTAAATTGAATTAAAGGCACAGCTGAATAGATGTTTTATCATTCCATGTAGTCAATCATTTTTGGATGCTTAAGATACTTTTTTCTGCAGCTTTTTCAGGCGTGCATCAATTGTGAGCCCCCATGGCTGCGTTTGCACAGGCAGGCCAATTCTGATATTTTTTGCACTAATTGTTCTTTTGACCAATCACTTCAGATCTTTTTCAGAGCTGATCTGATTGGTCAAAATACCAATTAGGGAAAAAAATATCAGAATTGGGCTGCCTGTGTGAACGCAGCCATTATGCACATGAGCCATGAAAATCCCAAAGCTACTTACTATCTGCTTATTCTGGAGAGGCATTGTGTTCCGTGCTTTGCCAGGATGGCTAATTTCAAAACCCAATATAGACTGTTTATAGATGTTTGTGACAAAATTAATCTCTCTTTGTCAAATTCCTATCCTCACAAATACCTGAATACATTTTCATCTGTTTGAGGACAAGATATATGGATTGTCACATTATGTAAGAATACAGAAAGGAGTTCAGAAGAATGCTAAAGAATAGGAGCAGCAGAATTGAAGGTTGTGAGGTTTGATTGTCATTGGTCTATTGTGATGATAATGCAAAAGCTGAACTAGCTGAACCCTGAAAACAGATGTTAGCTGGCTGGTCTATCTGCTGGCCTTTAAGCTAGGAACTAGCAGGTAAATTAGATAGCAACTAGCAAGTAACAGAGCTAGCAAGTACCTAGGCTAGCAAATCACTAAGCTAGCAACTAGAGCCCTTAAACTCAACTCTGGACCTCAAAGCCAGTTCCAATGCATTTTTTCATTGTTCCCCTCTAATCAGGGACTGATTTAGACCTTTGACACCAGGTGTGTGCAATTAATTATCAGATAGAACAGAAAAACAGCAGGCTCCAGACTTTTTAGTGTAAGAGTTGAATACCCCTGAACTAGAGGGTGCACATACTCTATAAGAGCCCAATCCTAATTAAGGATTTTGTCCATAGTGAAGTAGCAGGTTTGAATCCTGACCTATATAAGTATTATAACATATACAAACATTCTACTTCTTTGACCAGCACTTCAAAATAAACAGGTTTTAGTTAGCCATCATGTATAGCAAAACAGACTCAAAGCCCCCACATGGCCTCATAGCTTGATATATCGTACAAGATAATTCAAACCCCCTTCTTTTGTTGACAGATCTAGAGGGAACTAGGATTGGACTGCCATTTTCACATTTCAAGAAAAGCCAATCATTCTGTGAAAAGGTGTATTGAAGATTTGATGGTTTTCTTGCTTCATTTGTAAAATTCCTCATTCAGCTGTATTCCCTACAGACAGCCCACCAGTGGAGCACATATGTAGTATTTTTCATTGGACTAGATTTGTCCGGGACTTGACAAATGACACTGTCGTTATGCTCAGTGTCATGTGTTCACTCTACATAATTAGGAAAGGGCACTCCATAATTCATCCTTGAGAAAGAAGGGTTCTGTAATAAAATCACAACTCTGTTTAATTTCAACTTAATATTTTTTATTATAGAAAATACAGTATAGTGAATATAATAATCCTACTTCTGTCAAAAATAGTACACAGATGAAGTTATGAACAGACCTTTTAAAACAAACCATTGCTTTGGACTAAAAACGATGCTCTGTTTTCAGAGTCCACAAGCCAGTTACCTTCACCTTCAGAAGGCATTTGCCTTGAAGTAGTAATGCATGGTTTGACCACCCTTAACCATTCTGGGATATTCGGGACGGAAGTGTCCCACCCCACCAACAAGCCAGTGAAAGTGCAGGGCGCTAAATTCAAAACAACAAAAATCTTAATTAAAATTCCTCAAGCATACAAGTATTTTACACCATTTTAAAGAAACAATTCTAGTTAATCCAGCCACAGTGTCTGATTTCAAAAAGGCTTTACAGCGAAAGCACCACAAACAATTGTGTTAGGTCACCACCAAGTCACAGAAAAACACAGCCATTTTTCCAGCCAAAGAGAGGAGTCACAAAAAGCAGAAATATCGATAAAATGAATCACTAACCTTTGATGATCTTCATCAGATGACACTCATAGGACTTCATGTATGTTTTGTTCAATAAAGTGCATATTTGTATCCAAAAATCTCATTTTACATTGGCTTGTTATGTTCAGTAGTTCCAAAACATGCGGTCATTTTGCAGAGAGCCACATCAATTCACAGAAATACTCATAATAAACATTGATAAAAGATACAACTATTATACATGGAACTTTTAGATAAACAACAGAGACCAAACCAGCCAAAGAGATATCCGCCATGTTGTGTAGTCAACATTAGTCAGAAATAGCATTATAAATATTCACTTACCTTTGATGATCTTCATCAGAATGCACTCCCAGGAATCCCAGTTCCACAATAAATGTTTGATTTGTTCGATAATGTCCATTTATGTCCAAATAGCTAAATCCAAAGTCACAAAGCACGTTCACTAGGAGCAGACAAAATGTCAAGAAGTTCCGGTACAGTCCGTAGAAACATGTCAAACGATGTATAGAATCAATCTTTAGGATGTTTTTAACATAAATCTTCAATAATGTTCCAACCGGAGAATTCCTTTGTCTGTAGAAAAGCAATGGAACGCGAGACTTATTTCTGGAGAGAGTAATTTTTAAAATGAGCAGTTCAAACTGTTTGGGTATGGACCTGGAAAGTATGACATTACTTTGCAGGCTATCTCTGCAGTAGACTGCAACTCCTCCCCCTTTGGCAGTTCTATCTTGACAGAAAATGTTATAGTTGGGTATGGAAATCTCAGAATTTTTGGTGGCCTTCCTGAGCCAGGATTCAGACATGGCAAGGACATCAGGGTTAGCAGAGTGTGCTAAAGCAGTGAGTAAAACAAACTTAGGGAGGAGGCTTCTGATGTTGACATGCATGAAACCAAGGCTTTTTCGATCACAGAAGTCAACAAATGAGGGTGCCTGGGGACATGCAGGGCCTGGGTTTACCTCCACATCACCCGCGGAACAGAAGAGGAGTAGTATGAGGGTGCGGCTAAAGGCTATCAAAACTGGTCGCCTAGAGCATTGGGGACAAAGAATAAAAGAAGCAGATTTCTGGGCATGGTAGAATATATGCAGGGCATAATGCGCAGACAGGGGTATGGTGGGGTGCGGGTACAGCGGAGGTAAGCCCAGGCACTGGGTGATGATAAGAGAGGTTGTATCTCTGGACATGCTGGTTGTAATGGGTGAGGTCACCGCATGTGTGGGTTGGTGGGACAAAGGAGGTATCAGGGGTATGAAGAGTGGAACTAGGGGGTCCATTGTAAACTAAAACAATGATAACTAACCTGAACAACAGATAAGGCGGGACTTTACCTGGCAGGGTCTTGTAGATGACCTGGAATCTGTGAGTTTGGCGAAGCGAGGGCCAGCCAACGAGAGCGTACAGGTCGCAGTGGTGGGTAGTATATGGGGCTTTGGTGACAAAACGGATGGCACTGTGATAGACTGCATCCAATTTGTTGAGTAGGGTATTGGAGGCTATTTTGTAAATGACGTCGCCGAAGTCGAGGATTGGTGGATGGCCAGTTTTACAAGGGTATGTTTGACAGCATGAGTGAAGGAGGCTTTGTTGCGAAATAGGAACCCAATTCTAGATTTAAATTTGGATTGGAGATGTTTGATGTCAGTCTGGAAGGAGAGTTTACAGTCTAACCAGACACGTAGGTATGAGTTCTGTTATACTCACAGACATAATTAAAACAGTTTTAGAAACTTCAGTCATTTCTATCCAAATATACTGATTATATGCATATTCTAGATTTTATGGCTGAGTAGCAAGCCGTTTACTCTGGGCAATTTATTCATCCAAGCTACTCAATACTGCCCCCCAGTCACCAAGAAGTTAGTGGCTGTTTACAATTGAAACAGTGTGCTTTTGTCTAGTGTGTTGTCTTGTGTTTGGTAATGGAAAACAGAATCTCTGTTCCCTACACTCTGGGGTCATGCTCTAAAGCAGTGGTTCCCAAACTTTTTATAGTCCCATACCTCTTCAAACATTCAACCTCCAGCTGCGTACCCCTTCTAGCACCAGGGTCAGCACACTCTCAAATGTTGTTTCTTGCCATAATTGTAAGCCTGGCACACATATACATATACACATATACATTTATTAAACATAAGAATGAGTGAGTTTTTGTCACAAACCGGCTTGTGGGAAGTGACAAAGAGCTCTTATAGGACCAAGGCACAAATAATAATATAATAATAATTAATTATTTTGCTCTTTATTTAACCATCTTACATATAAAACCTTATTTGTTCATTGAAATTGTGAATAACTCACCACAGGTTAATGAGAAGGGTGTGCTTGAAAGGGTGCACATAACGGAGTCTCAGTCTTAAATCATTTTCCACACACAGTCTGTGCCTGCATTTAGTTTTCATGCTAGTGAGGGCCGAGAATCCACTTCCCCATAAGTACGTGGTTGCAAAGGGCATCAGTGTCTTAACAGCGCAATTTACCAAGGCAAGATAATCTGAGCGCAGCCCAATCCAGAAATCTGCTAGTGGCTTCTGATTGAATTCAATTTTCACAGAACCGCTTGTTGCAATTTCAATGATGCTCTCTTGTTCAGATATCGGTAAGTGGACTGGAGGGAAGGTATGAAAGGGATAACAAATCCAGTTGTTTGTGTCTTCTGTTTTGAAAAAGGACCTGCATAATTGTGCACCCAACTCACTCAGGTGCTTCGCTATATCACATTTGACATTGTCCGTCAGCTTGAGTTCATTTGCACACAAAAAAACATACAATGAAGGAAAGACCTGTGTGTTTGTCCCGCACATTGAATATAGCTGCAGAGAGTCCCTGTAATCCTAGATTCAGTCTCTCTGGATAAGAGCGTCTGCTAAATGACTTAAATGTAAATGTAAATGTAATAATTCAGGCGAGAAAAAACATCACCCAGATAGGCCAGTCGTGTGAGAAACTCGTTATCATGCAAGCGGTCAGACGTGAAAGTTATGGTCAGTTAATAAAACGAAGATCTTCTCAATTAAAAAAAAAACACTCGCATTAACATCTGCTAACCATGTGTATGTGACAAATTTGATTTGATTTGGATTTGATTTGGTCGCTGCCCATAATCATTGCATAGTGTAGAAAATACACAAGAGTTCAGGGGCCTTGTTTGAACAAAGTTAGCCATTTTCACTGTAGTGTCCAAAACTTCTTTCAAGCTATCAGGCATTCCCTTGGCAGCAAGAACCTCTCGGTGTATGCGGCAGTGTACCGTAGTGGCGTCGGGAGAAACTGCTTGCGCAAACGTTACCACTCCACTATGTCTCCCTGTCATGGCTTTTGCGCCATCAGTACAGATACCAACATGAGCTGCAGCTACATTTGGCTACATACGGACAGTTAGTGGAATTCCCATTAGAGAGTAACTGTTAATGTGATTGGATGTTAATTATTTGAATAGACTTCGTATATTTGACATTGTGTTGTTATTTCGCTGAACACTAGATGGTTTAATTTTATTTTTGGCAGTGAAACGAGGCTACTCAGATAGGAAAAAAACCTAACCCAAATGTATAGCCTCTTTGGAAAATATAAATGTATTGTTTGAAAATATGAAGATTATTATATTTATTTATTTTTATAAATGTGAATCACATTTTTATTTGGCGTACCCCCGACGCCATTGCACGTACCCCCCAGTTTGGGAATGCCTGCTACAGACCAACACAGGGAGTTCAGAGATAATCACAGGTACACTATAATTACAGTTCAAACTAATGCCCAAATCAAGCTCACAATGAGTATTGATGTTTTAAAGCACCTCTTGTCATTGCCTCCTCCTCAATACATATTACAATTGACAGGGCTGGTAATTAGCCACTCTGACATTAGCTAATTATTTTAAACAGAATTGAAGGCTCTCGATTAGCAAACTGCTATTTAATTTAACCTGATTGTCTTTTGTCATTGTTTTGTCTGGCTATGTTATAACTTCCCCTTACGTAGACCGACAGGCTGTGTCTGAAAACATTATCCTTGTTTCCTCTGTCCTTGTTTCCTTAATTCCTCTCAAAGCTCATTGGAAGAGGTGGTCCCAGTGAGGTACTTTCAATCCTTTCCTCCATTGACTTTTGAGAGGAATTAAGGAAACAAGGATGTAGGAAGCAAGGATTTGATGGTTAGTAATGTTTTCAGACACAGCCCAGGCTCCATCACGTTTGTCTCGCCAGATAGTTGTGAGATCATCTATATGTCTCTCTTGTCTGAGGGAGCCCAACAAAGTTGCTACCGTACGTTGCAGGCAATGTAATGACGGTCATCAATCCACCTAGCAACTAGAGCCAGGCTATCATTTATCTCTTTGCTGGGGCTCTGGGAGCAGCCTGGGCTCCTGACAATGATCTGCAATCACTAAAAGTCTTCTGCTGCGACTTGGTGACCTATCCATATCTTAGATCCGTAGTCCACTATCCATATCTTAGATCCGTAGTCCACTATCCATATCTTAGATCCGTAGTCCACTATCCATATCTTAGATCCGTAGTCCACTATCCATATCTTAGATCCGTAGTCCACTATCCATATCTTAGATCCGTAGTCCACAAATAAATAAGAAGAAGGCTAGTACACATCATTTTGAGAAAACATGTGGCTATTTAACATGCCCGACAGAGGGACGGAGGCTTATGCTTAAAGATTTCTCCAACATCATGTTAATGATTAACAATTAAAGGGACACTCATTGTACTGGAGTGAAAACATTTCTTGTACAAGGATATTTAGTGAGAGAGGATCTGAGGCTCTGGAAGACATTGTTTGTCTGACTCAGTCTTTTTTTCCAGGTAAATGGAGATCATTCTAATGCATCCTGTGCCTAATATTACCATATTTCCAGCTGTCAGTATCCATGTCCTGCAGATACATATAATTGGGATAACTCTCGTTATTATCCCTGATAGTGATGTTGTTATTTTTAAATGTTAAGGTCTGGAGTTGTTTTCTAGATATGTAACTCTCAATGACCAGATATCTCTTTCTTTTTTTACATTGGGTTTCACATAAGATGTTGCTATGAAGCAATATCCCATCAAAAATAATAATAATAATGCTAACAACAAGGTATTTCTATCTTTATCAACAAAATATGTTTGCTTGTACCCTAACGTTTTATGCCACTGCTGTGCCAGGTTGGTTCTCTATTTTATTTGTTATCTATTCAAGACCTCTCCAAATTGGATCTGCATTTGGCCATTAATAATGTTCAACAATTTAGATTTCCCAGTAGTGCTATTAACCTACTGAAGCATGCTGAAGTCAATCAGTTTGGGAAGTTTAAACTGCAAGGAGGTTCCGCAACCTGACATTAAAGTGGCACAAGGGAAATGAAAATGTGAGGACACCGAAATCAGTCTAAACATTTTGTAAAAATCAGTTCATGCTGTCTATTCGCAAGCAAATTACCACAAATTGATGCTGCTGTCTAGTCGGATTTTCAAATCAGGATGGAACAATATTGTAGGCGTAAGAGACACTGATTTACAGCTTAGAATTCCATAGTAAACAACATTGAAGCGGAATATGACTTTATAACGTACTAAAACCATGTAACAAAAGGAAATGTAAATGGACAGTTTGACAGGTCATTTTACACTACAGTGTTGCGTTGCCATTGGAGTTCTATTTCAAATCGAATCAAAAGTTTTTGTCACATGCTTCATAAACAACTGGTGTAGTAGACTAACAGTGAAACGCTTGCTTCACATGCTTCATAAACAACTGGTGTAGTAGACTAACAGTGAAACGCTTGCTTCACATGCTTCATAAACAACTGGTGTAGTAGACTAACAGTGAAACGCTTGCTTCACATGCTTCATAAACAACTGGTGTAGTAGACTAACAGTGAAATGCTTGCTTCACATGCTTCATAAACAACTGGTGTAGTAGACTAACAGTGAAACGCTTGCTTCACATGCTTCATAAACAACTGGTGTCGTAGACGAACAGTGAAACGCTTGCTTCACATGCTTCATAAACAACTGGTGTAGTAGACTAACAGTGAAACGCTTGCTTCACATGCTTCATAAACAACTGGTGTAGTAGACTAACAGTGAAACGCTTGCTTCACATGCTTCATAAACAACTGGTGTAGTAGACTAACAGTGAAATATTTGCTTCACATGCTTCATAAACAACTGGTGTAGTAGACTAACAGTGAAACGCTTGCTTCACATGCTTCATAAACAACTGTTGTCGTAGATGAACAGTGAAACGCTTGCTTCACATGCTTCATAAACAACTGGTGTAGTAGACTAACAGTGAAACGCTTGCTTCACATGCTTCATAAACAACTGGTGTAGTAGACTAACAGTGAAATGCTTGCTTCACATGCTTCATAAACAACTGGTGTAGAAGACTAACAGTGAAACGCTTGCTTCCCAACAATGCAGAGAAAAAAATAGAAAAATAACAAATTAATAGAAAAATAATAAGACAAGGAAAAAATACAAGTAACAAATATATCCCCCTGTTCCGAGGACAAAAATATATATTTCTTGTTTTAAGGTTTTTTTGTTACGTATACATACATTTTACATATTACATTTTTCATACTAAATACATGGTACTTTTATATACATAATTTCAAAGATATATATGACAAAGGTATGTGTGTGTGTGTGTATATATATATATATATATATATATATATATATATATATATATATATATATATATATATATATATATATATATATATATATATATATATATATATATATATATATATATATATCCTACTGTTCAAAAGTTTGGGGTCACTTGTTAGCTGGAAATGGCTGATATTTAATTGAATATCTACATAGGCGTACAGAGGCCCATTATCAGCAACCATCACTCCTGTGTTCCAATGTCATGTTGTGTTAGCTAATCCAAGTTTATAATTTTAAAAGGCTAATTGATCATTAGAAAACCCTTTTTCAATTATGTTAGCACAACAGAGAACTGTTGTTCTGATTAAAGAAGTAATCAAACTGGCCATCTTTAGTCTAGTTGAGTATCTGGAGCATCAGCATTTGTGGGTTTGATTACAGGCTCAAAATGGCCAGAAACAAAGACCTTCTTCTACAACTCGTCAGTCTATTCTTGTTCTGAGAAATGAAGGTTATTCTTTGCGATAAATTGCCAAGAAACTAATGATCTCGTACAACTAACCAGAATAGAAGAGGAGTGGGAGGCCCCAGTGCACAACTGAGCAAGTACATTTGAGTGTCTAGTTTGAGAAACAGATTTCTCATAAGTCATCAACTGGCAGCTTCATTAAATAGTACCCGCAAAACACCAGTCTCAATGTCAACAGTGAAGAGATGACTCCGGGATGCTCGCCTTCTCGGCAGAGTTCCTCTGTCCAGTGTCTGTGTTCTTTTGCCCATCTTAATCTTTGATTTTTATTGGCCAGTCTGAGATATGGCTTTTTCTTTGAAACTCTGCCTAGGAGGCCAGCATCCCGGAGTCGCCTCTTCACTGCTGACATTGAGGCTGGTGTTTTGCGGGTACTGATTACACTTTGGATCAGTAGACACAGTCATTACAAAATATACAGGTGTCCTTCCTACCTCAGTTGCCAGAGAGGAAGGAAACCGCTCAGGAATTTCACAGAGGCCAGTGGTGACTTTAAAACAGTTACCGATTTTAAAGGCTATGATAGGAGAAACCGAGGATGGTTCGGCAACAATGTAGTTACTCCACAATTACTAACCTAATTGACAGAGTGAAAAGAAGGAAGCCTGTACAGAATAAAACATATTCCAAAACATGCATCCTGTTTGCAACAAGGCATTGAAGTAATATTGCATTCATTCACCTTTCAGCAGGACAATAACCTAAAACACAAGGCCAAATCTACACTGGATTTCCTTTCTATTCAGGCTATAACACGACAAAATGTGGACTAAGTCAAGGGGAATGAATACATTCTGAAGGCACTGTATGTGATATGCCAAAAGAGATAAAGGTGCAAAAAGGTTAAATACAGAAATTGGTTAACTATTTAACTAACTATTTCCATTGGAGTTCTATTGCCATATATTGCCGTTGGTGTTCATTTTAGGTCATTTTAAGACTTAGGTGATTGCAGCACAAAACCGATTTGGATAGTATTTGCTTGTAATATTTACATAAGTAAGAAATGCATTTTTGTACAAGTGCTTCTACTATTGCAGCTGGCAACTCAAGACCGACCACATGCTTTGTTCCCATAATGATTAAGGGTGTCGATTTAGGCTATTTGTTGTCTGTTGAATCAATGAGTGGCCATGCCAACAAACAGTACATTTAAATATCCTGGTTCATAGAATGTTAATTATTAATATTTCGAAATATTTCTCTCCCTGCAGCTCTCTCAAGGAAAAACACAGTACATGAATGTTATTGTATTTAATTCAACTCACTATCATTAAACCATGAAAGACATCATTAAGTGATGTACCAGACCAAAGTACTCCCATGGAGCTTTGCTCAATTGTAGTTGAATGTTCTCTATTGCATAACTTACTGAGTTTTACTGTTTAATGCATAACGTGTGAATTAAAGTAAGTACTGTATGGTGTCTAATATAACAGAAGAGTTAAGGATGATTTTGTATACTATAAATATATTTTTTATTTTACCTTTATTTAACTAGGCAAGTCAGTTAAGAACAAATTCTTATTTACAATGACAGCCTAGGAACAGTGGGTTAACTGCCTGTTCAGGGGCAGAACGACAGATTTGTACCTTGTCAGCGAAGGGGTTTGAACTTGCAACCTTCCGGTTACTAGTGCAACGCTCTAACCACTAGGCTACCCTGGCGTCTGTCTGTTGGATGGTGATATGGAATCTCGAGCAGAATAGTTGTTATTCTATTAAATATCCCCCCACTCAGGTGGCTGACACTTTGTTAGCTCAGGGTGTACGATGGCAATGTGGCCTCACAATTAGAGGCCAAGGCAAGAGCCCAGCCCACGTAGTCAATAATGAGAATGTTGCTTGGGGTGCAAAACAGTGGCCTTCTGGTTTCTGCAAACACCGTTGAAGCACAGACATCACTCCCCTACGTTTTATCAACTCGTTATTCTGTGGTATCTATCACCTTTCAATGTCCCCCTGGAACAGATGATTTTGTTGGCTGTTTATTTAACTGTGTGTGTCCAAGTTCGACTTGGTCTCTTTGGCAGTTGGCGAGCTCTGTATAAGTATCTGTCTCAGCCTTGATTCCTGAATGAAGAGTTGAGGGCACAATAAGTAACACTTATTATCAAGGGACACATGCAGGTTTGCTCGAGTTCACCGCCATATTTTTGATGGAGGCCTCTGGATACAGAATTGATAGCCTCAGTAAACACCTGCTGGATGTCCGCTCCAGTTAAAAGGATTTATGGTGTAAGAGCTCATACTGTAGTCATTAGGGACGAATGGAGAGGCAGCAACACTGGATGGCATACAGACATGGCTGTCCTCACTGCAGCAGTCGAAACACAATCTC
This sequence comes from Oncorhynchus gorbuscha, assembly GCF_021184085.1. Classification (NCBI taxonomy): domain Eukaryota; kingdom Metazoa; phylum Chordata; class Actinopteri; order Salmoniformes; family Salmonidae; genus Oncorhynchus; species Oncorhynchus gorbuscha. The sequence continues at coordinate 88,180,380 of NC_060174.1, forward strand.
AAAATGACATAGTTATTTTAGAAACAATAGGGTGTGAGCTGAGGAAAGCAGAGAGAAAAAGGGAGGGAAGACTTTTGTTTGTGAATGCAGTCATTGCCAAGCGACGTCAGAGTGTTTGGTATCATTGAGAACTGCTTAATCTTGTGGTTGTCAATGGTTCCAATTAGAGGTCGACCGATTATGACTTTTCCGATACCGATTATTGGAGGGCCAAAAAACCCCATTACCGATTAATCGGCCGATTTAAAAATGTTTGTTTAATTTGTAATAATGACAATTACAACAATACTGAATGAACACTTATTTTAACTTAATATAATACATCAATAAATCAATTTAGCCTCAAGTAAATAATGAAACATTCACTTCGGTTACACCAGCCTCATCTCGGGAGTTGATAGGCTTGAAGTCATAAACAGCGTAATGCTTGACGCACAACGAAGAGCTGCTGGCAAAATGCATGAAAGTGCTGTTTGAATTAATGTTTACGCGCCTGCTTCTGCCTACCACCGATGAGTCAGATACTTAGATACTTGTATGCTTGTATGCTCAGTCAGATTATATGCAACGCAGGACACGCTAGATAATATCTAATAATATCATCAAACATGTGTAGTTAACTAGTGATTATGATTGATTGTTTTTTATAAGAGAAGTTTAATGCTAGCTAGCAACTTACCTTGGCTTACTGCATTCGCGTAACAGGCAGTCTCCCCTGAATGAGGCAGTTAACCCTCCGTTCCTAGGCTGTCATTGAAAATAAGAACGTGTTCTTAACTGACTTGCCTCGTTAAATAAAGATTAAATAAAGGTGTAAAAAAATATATATATATATACACAATGGCGCCCAAAAATACCGATTTCCGATTGTTATGAAAACTTGAAATTGGCCCTAATTAATCGGCCATTCCGATTAATCGGTTGACCTCTAGTTCCAATACATTACTACACTTCTGCTGGCCCATAGACTACTTTCAGGGCGAGGACCGATCTAACATCAAGTTGTAAAATAGTGAACTACTCTTTAAAGGCTAGCTTTCCTCTTTTGACCTTGTGATGTGTCTGAATTTTTCTGTGAAGGAGGGGTTTGCTAGGATTTGCACTCTGTACTGTACTGGCCTATACTGGAATCATGTGATCTGAATTAAGCGATATTTGTATATTTTTGCAACATTTATTTAAATGTTTAATGCTCAGAATGCTCCCAAACTATGGGTTATTTGTTGTGTTAGAAACATTCCATACACTTCACATCTCCATGTTTTACCCTGGTAACAGCCATTTAATCGTCTTGAAATAATGATTGAATGTGGTGAACACAGTTAAAGCTGACGGTTTGTGCTATCAGCGATTCACATTGACACCCACCATTGTACTGTGAAGCAAAAGCCTTGACACCGGGTTACAAGTGGCTCTGACAGCTATCATAGATTCCCTATCATTAATTGTGATAATACAGTAACATGCAGCGAGACTGTGTACACATTCAACACTGCTGACCTTTCTCTTGAATAAATGAATACCTAATGAATAATTCATCACAATTATTTGTTGTATTATTTTTCTGCCTTGTTTTTGGAGTAAAAGTAATACACATGCCACAACCACGCGTGACCTTCTCATGGAACAATGATGAATATTAATAGAGCACTATTTTCATGACAAAAGTGGTCACAGCGTGATGTGATTTAACATTATTTCCGTTATTTAGATTAACAACAAATATGTGATGTTCCTGTAAGTATTTCAGTCAAAACATGTTATTACTTGAGTGATTATAGTATTTAAATTACAAGAAGAGGGATTAAACTCATCATGGTCCAGACTGAAGGCGTCAGCAGCTCTCCAGGAAAAGTGTTGGACATCTCTGCTCTGTAGATATTCAACTTACTGCCAGTTTTTATTTTATTTAACTAGTCAAGTCAGTTAAGAGCAAATTCTTATTTTCAATGATGGCCTAGGAACAGTGGGTTAACTGCCTTGTTCAGGGGCAGAATGACAGATTTGTACCTTGTCAGCTTGGGGATTTGAACTTGCATCCTTTCGGTTACTAGCCCAACGCTCTAACCACAAGGCTTTTGTTGTCAACTGCAACAAGAAACAAACTTTTACAGCAAGGGTAGTAGTAACTGGTTTAAGGGAAGCGGGAGGATTTATACTGTTCTCTCTGTCCATCTAATCGGTCTTCTTTAACTTAATGAAATACATGTGAACATTGATTACTAAGACAACGTAGTAACTGCATGCCAAGGAGAGGTAGTTGACTAATGAATGCAGGTAGTGTTGATGGTATGACCATTTACAGATCACAAGGCAATCCATGGTAAGTTATTTATCATGTCAGATAAATAAAAGCACAACCAATCTTTTAAAACAACCTTTAAGGCAAGCTTTCCTCTTTGTTGCAAAATGAACAAAGGGTCACTGAACTAAAACACTCCAATAGGGTGTATTGCTGGACAGAGCAAAGGTTATTGGTCTTTTGTCATGAATATAACTTTTTTTGTTTTACTGTTGAATATTGTTATTTCGCTTTTCCTTCGGTAATACTTTTTTGAAGAAATCAGTCACTCACGTTAACCATTAGTCTTAGATTTGCATCACAAATTGTACAGTTCTCCAATAGTTTTGATATATGCCCACGGAGACTCGCTCTTCCTTGTACCCGTTTGGTATGCGCTGGGAGTCGAATTGGTATTATGAGCATTATGATATTTCTCCGCTGAAGTTCATTGGATTGAAGGTTAGGCAAAGAGGTTAGGATCCAATAATCTGTCCTGAATACAAATCACATGTTTGTTACCACCAGTTCTCTTGGGGGCTCAGAGAGAAATCAGTTGAGGCTTCTCTCTTTTTCAAATAAATGGTTTGACTGGAATTTTCCACAAAGCATGCCTACTGGAGAATGCCAAGGATATGCAAATCGGACTTGGCGCACATTCTCATTGTAAATTGAAATTTAGCACAGGTGCTGACATTTAAATCAATGTATCATGATAATTGTGACATAATAAATTTGCAAAATACTAAGCATACATTTTGTTTCCATAGAATGCTTGAATCATTTATAATGAGCCTCGTGTATGTCATTTGGTGTTGAGTGCATAAAATTAATTCATAAGCCAAATATTACCACCAATCAATAGACACACTGAATGTATGAAAATAGATGATAATGTACAGTGCCTTCAGAAAGTATTCACACACCTCAACATTTTGTTGAGTTACAGCCTGAATTTAAAATGGATTAAATTGAGATGTATTGTCGCTGGCCTACATACAAAACCCCATGTCAAAGTGGAATCATGTTTTCTAAATGTTTACAAATTAATCAAAAATTAAAAGCTGAAATGTCTCGTGTCAATAAGTATTCAACGCCTTTGTTATGGGAGGCCTAAATATGTTCAATAATAGTGTTTAACATAATTGTTCAATGACTACCTCTTCTCTGTACACCACATATACAATTATCTGTATGGTCCCTCAGTCGAGCAGTGAATTTCAAACACAGATTTAACCACAAAGACCAGGGAGGTTTTCCAATGCCTCGCAAAGAAGGGCACCTATTGGTAGATGGGTAAAACGAAAAGGGGTCATTGAAAATTCCTTTGAGCATGGTGATGTTATTAATTACATTTTGGATGGTGTATCAATACATGCAGTCGCTACAAAGCTACAGGCGTCCTTCCTAATTTAGTTGCCGGGGAGGAAGGAAACAACTCAGGGATTTCCCCATGAGGCCAATGGGCATTAAAACAGCTAGAGTTTAATGGCTGTGATAGGAGAAAACTGACGATGGATCAACATAGTAGTTACTCCACAATACGAACCTAATTGACAGAGTGAATAGAATAATAATATAATTTCAGTAGTCCTCTATTATGATTCATTTTCTTCTCTCGCATAGCTCATTAGTACACCTTTTTGGTTGAATATATACAGTACATATCTATTGTAGGTCCTAGGATACAACAATGAATAATTACATTTACATTTACATTTAAGTCATTTAGCAGACTCTCTTATCCAGAGCGACTTACAAATTGGTGCATTCACCTTATGACATCCAGTGGAACAGTCACTTTACAATAGTGCATCTAAATCTTAAAGGGGGGGGGTGAGAGGGATTACTTATCCTATCCTAGGTATTCCTTAAAGAGGTGGGGTTTCAGGTGTCTCCGGAAGGTGGTGATTGACTCCGCTGTCCTGGCGTCGTGAGGGAGTTTGTTCCACCATTGGGGGGCCAGAGCAGCGAACAGTTTTGACTGGGCTGAGCGGGAGCTGTACTTCCTCAGTGGTAGGGAGGCGAGCAGGCCAGAGGTGGATGAACGCAGTGCCCTTGTTTGGGTGTAGGGCCTGATCAGAGCCTGGAGGTACTGAGGTGCCGTTCCCCTCACAGCTCCGTAGGCAAGCACCATGGTCTTGTAGCGGATGCGAGCTTCAACTGGAAGCCAGTGGAGAGAACGGAGGAGCGGGGTGACGTGAGAGAACTTGGGAAGGTTGAACACCAGACGGGCTGCGGCGTTCTGGATGAGTTGAAGGGGTTTAATGGCACAGGCAGGGAGCCCAGCCAACAGCGATTTGCAGTAATCCAGACGGGAGATGACAAGTGCCTGGATTAGGACCTGCGCCGCTTCCTGTGTGAGGCAGGGTCGTACTCTGCGGATGTTGTAGAGCATGAACCTACAGGAACGGGCCACCGCCTTGATGTTAGTTGAGAACGACAGTTTGTTGTCCAGGATCACGCCAAGGTTCTTAGTGCTTTGGGAGGAGGACACAATGGAGTTGTCAACCGTGATGGCGAGATCATGGAACGGGCAGTCCTTCCCCGGGAGGAAGAGCAGCTCCGTCTTGCCGAGGTTCAGCTTGAGGTGGTGATCCGTCATCCACACTGATATGTCTGCCAGACATGCAGAGATGCGATTCGCCACCTGGTCATCAGAAGGGGGAAAGGAGAAGATTAATTGTGTGTCGTCTGCATAGCAATGATAGGAGAGACCATGTGAGGTTATGACAGAGCCAAGTGACTTGGTGTATAGCGAGAATAGGAGAGGGCCGAGAACAGAGCCCTGTGGGACACCAGTGGTGAGAGCGCGTGGTGAGGAGACAGATTCTCGCCACGCCACCTGGTAGGAGCGGCCTGTCAGGTAGGACGCAATCCAAGCGTGGGCCGCGCCGGAGATGCCCAACTCGGAGAGGGTGGAGAGGAGGATCTGATGGTTAACAGTATCGAAGGCAGCCGATAGATCTAAAAGGATGAGAGCAGAGGAGAGAGAGTTAGCTTTAGCAGTGCGGAGCGCCTCCGTGATACAGATGAGAGCAGTCTCAGTTGAATGACTAGTCTTGAAACCTGACTGATTTGGATCAAGAAGGTCATTCAGAGAGAGATAGCGGGAGAGCTGGCCAAGGACGGCACGTTCAAGAGTTTTGGAGAGAAAAGAAAGAAGGGATACTGGTCTGTAATTGTTGACATCGGAGGGATCGAGTGTAGGTTTTTTCAGAAGGGGTGCAACTCTCGCTCTCTTGAAGACGGAAGGGACGTAGCCAGCGGTCAGGGATGAGTTGATGAGCGAGGTGAGGTAAGGGAGAAGGTCTCCGGAAATGGTCTGGAGAAGAGAGGAGGGGATAGGGTCAAGCGGGCAGGTTGTTGGGCGGCCGGCCGTCACAAGACGAGAGATTTCATCTGGGGAGAGAGGGGAGAAAGAGGTCAGAGCACAGGGTAGGGCAGTGTGAGCAGAACCAGCGGTGTCGTTTGACTTAGCAAACGAGGATCCGATGTCGTCGACCTTCTTTTCAAAATGGTTGACGAAGTCATCTGCAGAGAGGGAGGAGGGGGGAGGGGGAGGAGGATTCAGGAGGGAGGAGAAGGTGGCAAAGAGCTTCCTAGGGTTAGAGGCAGATGCTTGGAATTTAGAGTGGTAGAATAAATACCACTCTAAATGTGAAACAAATAAATACCGTCAAAGGATACCTTAAAATGTACAATAATGAGCACCTTGTGAAACAGCTGTGAAAACCAACATTGCAATATTTAAGATTTTTAATACATAAACGTTGATGTTTTTTTGGTACAGTTCATCATTATTATATTTTCACCGATTTAAAAAAAAATTTTTTTTTTTTGGTACACTCACATGGCAATCATAGACTAAAATACTGAATTCTGGTGTGTGGAATATTGAGGATGTGGTTGCTGTGGGAGGTTCAGCCTGTCACTTGTTCTCAACAGGCAGCCAGTCTCAGAAGGGGAACTTTATTTAATCTATGTATCTCTCATGCTATGTGCCCAGTATGATAGAGCAAGAAAACTAGACCCACTCCAATTCGCATACCGCCCCAAGAGATCCACAAATGACGCAACCTCAATCACACTCCACACTGCCCTTTCCCACCTGGACACATTCTATGTGAGAATGCTGTTCATTGACTACAGCTCAGCGTTCAACACCATAGTGCCCACAAAGCTCAACACTAAGCTAAGGACCCTGAGACTAAACACCTCCCTCTGCAACTGGATCCTGGACTTCCAGACGGGCCGCCCCCAGGTGGTAATGGTAGGCAACAACACATCTGCCACGCTGATCGTCAACACCAGGGCCCCTCGGGTGCGTGCTTAGTCCCCTCCTGTACTCCGTGTTCACCCACGACTGCATTGCCAAGCACGACTCCAACACCATCATTAAGTTTACTGATGACACAACAGTGGTAGGCCTGATCACTGACAGCGATGAAACAGCCTATAAGGAGGAGGGCAGAGACCTTGCAGTGTGGTGCCAGGACAACAACCTCTCCCTCAATGTGAGCAAGACAAATTAGATGATTATGGAAAAGGAGAGCTGAACTGGCCCCCATTAACATCGACGGGGCTGTAGTGGAGCGTGTCAAGAGTGTCAAGTTCCTTGGTGTCCACATCACCAACAAACTATCATGGTATGTGCATGTATGTGTGTATATATACACGGATAGATTGTTGTTTCCATCAATGTAATTTTCTGCATCATTTCCAATCCACCATATATTTTTGGGGCAAATATATATATTTTTGGGAATATATATATCTATATATATATATATATGTGTGTATTGGCTGATACATTCACACACACACATACACGTATGTATATATATACATATATATATACATATATACAAATATGTGTGTGTGTGTATGGATGTTTATGTATATGTATATTTACCCCCAAAATATATGGTGGATTGGAAATGATGCAGACCAATTACATTGATGGAAACAACAATCTATCTGTAATTTTAAAGCTGATCCACACCCTAATATATATTTTTTAGATATCATGATCCAAACACTCCAAGACAGTCAAGAAGAGGGCACAGTAACACCTTTTCTCCCTCAGGAGACTGAAAACATTTGGCATGGTTCCTCAGATCCTCCAAAACGTTCTACAGCTGCACCATCGAAATCATCCGGACCATTTGCATCACCACCTGGTATGGTAACTGCTCAGCATCCGACCATAAAGCGCTACATAGGGTAGTGCGTACGGCTCAATACATCACTGAAGCCAAGCTTCCTGCCATCCAGGACCTATATACTAGGCGGTGTCAGAGGAAGTCTTTGACCCCAGTCACCCAAGTCATAGACAGTTCTCTCTGCTACCGCACAGTAAGCTGTACCGGAGCGCGTTTAGTACAAACCGTTCTGCAACGTAGCAAACGATCATCAAGTGAACTGAACACACCTCATCACTCGACCTCAGGTGTTTTTGTCTGGGGCTACAACATAAATGTGTGCGGTTGGGGTACTCGGGGAGAGCTCAAAGTAGTCATTATGTTATCAAGGTCCTGGGGACTCACAGGCTGTTGTTCCATTCCAGTGCTAACATACTTGATTGAAATGCTCAAGGGCATGGTGGTTAGTTGAATCAGATGTGCTGCTATTGGTCTGGAACAAACGCCTGTACATCATGTGGGTCCCCAGCAACAGTATTGAAGAACACTGCTACCCTATATTGTAATAGAAATCCTGAGGTCTTACTTTATCAAAAACTTCATACAAAGGCCACATCTTCACACAATAGTAGCATCAGCTGCACCATCGAGAGCATCCTGACGGGTTGCATCACTGCCTGGTATGGCAATTGCTCGGCCTCTGACCGCAAGGCACTACAGAGGGTAGTGCGTACGGCCAAGTACTTCACCGGGGCCAAGCTTCCTGCCATCCAGGACCTCTATACCAGGCAGTGTCAGAGGTAGGCCCTAAAAATTGTCAAAGACTCCAGCCACCCTAGTCATAGACTGTCCTCTCTCCTACCGCATGGCAAGCGGTACCGGAGCGCCAAGTCTAGGTCCAAGAGGCTCCTAAAAAAAGCTTCTATCCCTCCAAGCCATAAGACTCCTGAACAGCTAATCAAATGGCTACCCAGACTATTTGCATTGCCCCCCCCCCACGCTGCTGCTACTCTCTGTTATTATCTATGCACAGCCACTTTAATAACTCTACCTACATGTACATAATTTCCTCAATTACCTCTCCACTGGTGCCCCTGCACATTGACACATTGACTCTGTACCGGTGCCCCCTGTATATAGCCCCGCTATTGCTATTTACTGTTGCTCTTTAATGATTTGTTATTCTTATCTCTTACTTTTTTTGTTGTATTTTCTTAAAACTGCATTGTTGGTTAAGGGCTTGTAAGTCAGCATTTCATTGTAAGGTGTATTCGGCGCATGTGACAAATAACATTTCATTTGGTCGGTCAGACATCATTCGACCATCACTCGATTGTGCATTACAACAGAATGGACACAATAGAACACTGTAAAAATATGCTGGAATGCATAACACTCATCCTCTCTCTGTTATTTCTGTTTTCCTCACAGATGTACTGTGGATAGCAAGGTATCGCGGGTGGCTTGGCTCAACCGCACCACCATTCTCTACGCGGGGGCTGACAAGTGGTCTCTGGACCCTCGAGTGGTCCGAATGGACAACACACCCGTGACAGAGTACAGCATAAAGATCCAGAATGTGAATGTACACGACGAGGGGCCCTACGTGTGCTCCATCCTCACAAGCAACAAACCCAAATCATCCAAAGTGCATCTCATCGTTCAAGGTACTGCACTTCTTCTCTCAGATTCTGTCCATTTACATAGTTCACTTGTGGTTTGTGATTTGTCCATTTTCCTTCTAGACGCATAGGGCTGAATAGATATCACTGTTTTTGCTTGGTAGTCTGACTGACTTTAGTGGTAAGTTTACAGATGCTATATTTCAAATTCGGGACTGTGATTGTTTTGACAGTGGGAAGGCATGAGAGACAAAGAGAAGGAAAACTTCTTAGTCGCCTTCGCCAGGATGATCTAATTATCTGAAACTTGCCAAACGTGATTCCCTGAGATGAAATTGGGATTTAATCTAGGTTTAATTTCAGATCGTTGATAGATATTGATTTGGGGACACAGCAAGTTGGAGAATACCGTGGCCCCGTTTCAGTGCAAGGGCTTACTAAATCAGCTGTCGATACCTGGACTTTTGTTATCATTTACAGTGAACTCAATTTTCTTCTCGCTCAGTTTCCAAAAACAATTAGCACCACTGCCCTTTGTCGGCTTTAGTGGTACAGATCATGTAGACACACTCATTTGACGTTTAATTACGTTTAATTAAAACTGAACAAGATTAACTATGGACGAGACAGATTTTATCATGTAAGATCTTGCATTTAGAATGGGACTAATGCCACAACAAACGACAGTATGCATGGAATCATAAAATAATTGACATTAGACATTTGGCAATGTCTATTTCTTGCGCAACAGAAAATGCTACTTTTTTCAAAGAAAACAATCTGTTACTCATTAACCTATTGAATTTAGCCCTGACACTAATTACTGGGGAAAAAAATAATAATAATTGGCAGTTATTTACTTTAAAAATGAGCAGCGGCTTTATATATATAAAAAAAGAGTTCAGTCTGTGAACACAGAACAAATGACTGTACTTAAATCATTATTTCAAACTGTAATTAACAGATCATTGGAGAGAATTCCGGCTACTCTGTATAATTACTCTTCATAATATGTCATTCATTTATTACATGCTGCTGCTACTATGTACTTTATTTTACTCTTATTATTATCTATCCTGATGCCTATAATATGTCATTCATTTATTACATGCTGCTGCTACTATGTACTTTATTTTACTCTTATTATTATCTATCCTGATGCCTAGTCACTTTACCTTGCCTTCATGTGCATATCTACCTCAAATACCTCATACCCCTGCACATTGATCTGGTACTCCCTGTATATAGCTCCATTCTTGTGTATTTTATTCCTTGTATTAATATATACACTACCGCTCAAAAGTTTGGGGTCACATAGAAATGTCCTTGTTTTTTAAAGAACAACAATTTTTTGGTCCATTAAAATAACATCAAATTGATCCGAAATACAGTGTAGACATTGTTAATGTTGTAAATGACTATTGTAGCTGTAAACGGCTGATATTTAATGGAATATCTACATAGGCGTACAGAGGCCCATTATCAGCAACCATCACTCCTGTGTTCCAAAGGCACGTTGTGTTAGCTAATCCAAGTTTATCATTTTAAAAGGCTAATATATAATTAGAAAACCTGTTTGCAGTTATGTTAGCACAGCTGGAAACTCTTGTTCTGATTAAAGAAGCAATAAAACAGGCCTTCTTTAGACTAATTGAGTATCTGGAGAATCAGCATTTGTGGGTTTGATTACAGGCTCAAAATGGCCAGAAATGGCCAGAAAATACTTTCTTCTGAAACTCGTCAGTCGAGTCTTGTTCTGAGAAATGCAGGCTATTCCTTGCGAGAAATTGCCCAGAAACTGAAGATCTCGTCCAACACTGTGTACTACTCCCTTCACAGAACAGCAAAAACTGTCGCTAACCAGAATAGAAAGAGGAGTGGGAGGCCCCAGTGCACAACTGAGCAAGAGGTCAAGACAGTTTTATTGCTTCTTTTATCAGGACAACAGTTTTCAGCTGTGCTAACATAATTGCCAACGGGTTTTCTAATGACCAATTAGCCTTTTAAAATGACAAACTTGGATTAGCTAACACAATGTGCCATTGGAACACAGGAGTCATGATTGCTGATAGTAGGCCTCTGTACGCCTATGTAAATATTCCATAACAAAATCGGTTTCCATTTTTTTTAAAACGTTTTCAGCTACAATATTAATTTTATAACATTAACAATGTCTACACTGTATTTCTGATCAATTTGATGTTATTTTAATGGACAAAAAAGTAGAGGAGATTTCTAAGTGACCTCAAACATTTGAACGGTAGCGTATATGTTTTTTTTACTCTGCATCATTGAGAAAGGCTCATAAGCAAGCATTTCACCGTTAATACTACACCTGCTGTATTTGGTGCATGTGACAAATCAAATTTGATTTGATTTATTGTGGTTTAGAAACTTTTTGCACAGACTGATTTGAATTCTTCCTCATCATATTTTCGCACACTTCACTATTAGATTGTGAAGGTGTTTGGTCTAGGATAAAGAAAGAAAAACTCACACAAGAAATCAGATTAGAAAAACAATACTCCTTGTTTTATGATGAGACTTTTTCCTTCACTTGTAATTTTCCTAAACGTGACCCCTTAAGATACTGCACAACTCTTAAGTTGGTGTGTACAACATGGCTGAATTTGTCAGGTGCTTTTATTGTTAGATCCAAAGAGACTTCTCCTGGAGAGCAGCACTCTTGAGAATTGCTGTGTGAGAGTGAAGGTGACTCATGGGTGCCAGGCCGTTGGTTCACGGAAACCAACACAGCACGGCAGCCCTTCGCTGCACCTCAGCCTTTAATATTTCATGCTGTGTTTAGCCATGAAATGCTTCACTTAAAAATGCTATCACATTTCTCTCTTGCAAGCTCAAAACGGCACCGCACTGATTTCTCTGCCTTCCTGCCTACTTATACAACACAAGGAAGAAATAGGAGTAGAATTGTTCTCGTCTCTCTACAATTACTGTATACCTTATGCAGAGTTACAGTAAAACACATGTATTTCTGCAAATGGATGTTTTGGATTATGATCTGCTTGGATATTGCTGTAATGTCAAAACTGCATCTATTTTGGTTTAGAATGAAGCCAACTGGAAAACCATATAGTTGCGAAAACTGCATGCACTTCCAAAAAATCCATCTGTGATATTGATTAGAAGTAATTCAATAGGGGACAAGTAATGAAGGAGAATGTACAGGAGCCCCAGACAGAAACCTTAATCTTGGATTTTGCCTCAAACTTTGAGCTTTTAATTTTGTAGAGAACACAAAGAAGCATTGTAATAGGGCTTTATAAGGGGACCAAGGTCATTTGATTGTTGCAGAAGCAGCATTTGACTACAATTGTCTCTCAACCATTTAAAACTGAGAGAAGTGAGAGAATCAGAGTTTGTATTCACAAGACGTCAATGCCACTTTCACAGAAAAGCCAGACTTTATAGGAAGCCAAGTGTTTGTCAGAATTTCATAACATTCATTTCTGTTTCTTAATAAGATTTTATAGCTGTAACCTTCATCCATACTTTTCAACCGGGAATCTCTATTAGTTATTATATCTTGAAAAATTCTTAGTCATTCTAACTTTTTTCTTAAACCTGATCTCCCATAGATGCACAAGGCGAGTCGTGGCATAACATGAACACGCCCCCAAGTAGGGTACAGCCGTAGGGTACTCCCGTTACACCCATCCTATGCAAACTACTGACATTTTTTTGTCGTGTCTATAAACGTTTTCAGCGGCAGCACGTCTTTTATTAACATACTTGGCTGTCACACCAACAAATTATTGGCTTGATGCAAATTCTGCCACTCTGTGTTACCCGACCTGCTAACACTGACAGTAAAGCTAGTAAATCTGTCGCATTATACTTCCGTCACTGTTTGTTTAGCCCTTGCTGTTTCACCGGTTAGCTGACGTTAATCTCAATCTAATTCGCAAGTCTTAGAAATGGTACGTAACTACTTCCAGTCTTTGCCTGCCCTTGAACGGACTAGGTATTTAGAAAAGTTGATTCTTGTTGGCTTGCCTGTATGTCCATTCAACTTGCCGGAGACCAGCTGGGGAGACAACCCTACCAAATGGCGCAAAGTAGACTAAGGCAATATCTATACCTATTTGGTGGAATCTCCAGGTTTGCATAAATATCCAAGTGTTGAAGAATATTATAGCTGTTATTTGGACAGATTCATCTCACTAGTCCTTATTACAAGCTGTAGAATGAAGTTGGTGGAATCATCCTTTAATTCATGGACACTTTCTCAGCTGGGCCAGGGGCGCTTTGATTAGGTCAGGTGGAAATGTCCGACAGATCTCAACTCATTAAATGGAGGAAATCTCCACCGCCCGACCTTGCTGCCTTCTCTTCCTCAACTCCGTCTAACCCACACATTCTGTGCGTCCATGAATCAACACAAACTACCAAGTAAATATACCACGTTGTGGTTAAAGGAATTCCTGCCTCAGTCTCATCCATTCCTCTGTCACCTGACCTGTGACCACCTGTTCACTTTCACTATTGTTAGTCATCCTACCTGTCCAGCTACCCACACAGATTCCAATAATCTTTCACAAGCTAACTAACAAACTTTATGCAATGCACATAGCTAGTTAGATACAAAATAGTGTCAGTGACTTACCAGTGATGAAGTGCTTCGAACACACATAAATGTGTAACCGGAGCCCACAGCTTTCCATCATCATCATCATCATTGCGGAAACCATGAGGTTCATCTAACCTGGTCCCTGGGCAGTTGATGAAACTTCATTTGGTGGTGTTTTCTCCCAGTATTGTTCAGACAAAATGGTATGCAACAGCTTTTCAGGCATCTTAAAACCAGGGTTAGCTAGCTTGTTGAAGAAAGTCAGTCGGAATCGGCTCTTTGGCTGGTAATTGTGACGTATATTCCATGCAAAGCTATATCTGTTCAAAGTGTTTTTAAGCATGATGTAGTGTGTTAAGACGACATGGAAGTATTGTTTAAAAACTACCAACCAACCATATCCAAAATGTTTATAGAATGATTTAAAAAAAGAATACAGCCATTGTCGGATTATGAGTAAAGTAGGCAATTTAACATAGGAGAAATGGGAGTACCCTACAGCTGTACACTGCTCAGTGGCATGGTCATGTTAAGCCTCGCCACGTGTATTTATTGTGAGTTATAACATTGATATGGCTTTTTAACATAAATCCACAGAAGGCAGAATAGAACGATTACCAAATAGCTCAACTCAGGAATATCATCAACAAAAGCCATTCTACAAAGGCATTTATCCCTATAAGCATTGTACTGTATAGACATTTTATAACATTACAATCATGTGGCTCTTACATTGAAAGATGCTGAACCTATTTCATTGGCATTTCATACTGAGATGCACTCCATACCTGATCAACTTGTCTGTGAGTCTCTTTATAAGAAAACCCAATGAACTCTTACTAACAAGTGAACGTGTGCTTCTAGATGTTTCAGAAATGTGAAAATGAGTTCAGTTTTCATTCACAAATGTAGTCTAATTAAATACACGAAGAAAAACAAATGATGGAGGGTTATACATCAACATGGTCTATTTCACTTTATTATCAGCCACCCAAAGACCCCCCATTCCCACCCCAACAACTGGCTTGACCACACAATTTATTTTCATCATGAGCAGAAGCAATTGTTTTTCTACCCAAAGTTGCAAAGAAAATGTTGTGATCCATTTAATAAACATAAAGAGACCAGCAAAATGGATACAAGGGAATAGCCAGAACTGCAGCATCTAGTAGGCAAAGCTGGGTACTTTCACACTAATTTATGGTAAAGAATGCAAGTGACTTCAATGACTGGTTTCTCTGAACAGGGGAATAAAACATCACCAGATTCACAGGCAATACATTACAAAGGTTGAAGAAGCAAAACTCCAAGCAGCAGCTTCATAGTACTTGTCGGACATAGAGAACTGATACTTTATACTGGCTGTTGGGGTGGAACCCTAACCCTAACCCTGTGCGTGGCTATTGATAATTTTATTGGATTCCTCATGTCTTACTCATTGTTAGGACGAATGATGGTCCAAATCAGAGGTTATGTACTATATTTATTGAAGATTATATGAATCCTATAAATTAAAATGGTAATTTTGGGTGCAATTAATTTAGCTTGATTTCTCAGAGATAAAATTATAAATTCAACAAAATAATGTTTCAGGAATGCTAATCTTAACTGTTTCTAATTACAGAAATGCTTTCAGAACAATCTGAAATGGTTGTTGACATGGCTTGCTGAAATTACATGGAATGACCCATGAGGGAGAGGTTGTTGTCCTGGTACCACACTGCCAAGTCTCTGACTTGCTCCCTATAGGCTGCCTCATCGTCGCCGTAGATCAGTCCTATTACCGTCGTGTCGTTAGCAAACTTGATGATGGTGTTGGAGTCGTGTGTGGCGGCGCAGTCATGGGTAAACAGGTAGTACAGAAGGGGACTAAGCACACACCCCTGAGGGGGTCACGCTCTGATGGTCAGCTTGGCGGATGGGTTGTTGCCTACTCTCACCACCTAGGGGCGGCCCGTCAGGAAGTCCCAGACACAGTTGCAGAGGGAAGTGTTCAGTCCCAGGGTCCTGAGCTTGGTGATGAGTTTGGTAACACAATGGTGTTAAATGCTGAGCTGTTGTCAATAAACAGCATCCAGGTGGGTGAGGGTCAGTGTGAAGCGCAATAGAAATTGCGTCATCTGTGGATCTGTTAAAGCAATATACGAATTGGAATGGGCAGGGTGACTGGGATGATGGTGTTGATGTCAGCTATGACCAGACTTTCAAAGCATTCCATGGCTATAGATGTGAGTGCTTGGATGTCATAAGGTGAATGCACCAATTTGTAAGTCGCTCTGGATAAGAGCGTCTGCTAAATGACTTAAATGTAAATGTAAATGCTATGGGGTGATTAGTCATATAGGCAGGTTACTTTGGCATTCTTGGGCACAGGGACTATGGTGGTCTGCTTGAAACAGGTTGGTATTACAGACCAGGTCACAGATAGGTTGAAAATGTCATTGAAGACACTTGGTATTCCGTCTGGCCCCACGGCATTGGGAATGTTAATCTGCTTAAAGGTCTTACTCACATCGGCTATGGAGAACAAGCTCAGACAGTCGTCCGGAACAGCTGGTGCCGTCATGCATCGTCCAGTGTTGCTTGCCTCAAAGCGAGCATAGAAGGCATTTAGCTCATCTGGTATGCTTGCATCGCTTGGCAGCTCGCGGCTGGGTTTCCCTTTGTAATCTGTGATAGTTTGCAAGCCCTGCCACATCAGTCAAGCGTCAGAGCCAGCGTAATAGGATTAGTAGTAATAAAAGCTGTAGTCAGCCAACCAAGTAGGAACCCAGCTTTACGGCAGGAGAGAGAACGATTGGGAAGTCCATAAGGACAGTACTGCCTTAGTGGTCCTTCTGGCCCCCACAGGCCCTCCCGTCTACCACTGCCACTGAAATTGAGTTCCATGTTAACCTGCACAGAGGGAAGGCCTCCAGTCCAGAGGGAAACGTCAATCAGCCAAGTGACCTTGTCCACT
Source organism: Oncorhynchus gorbuscha (assembly GCF_021184085.1). NCBI lineage: Eukaryota > Metazoa > Chordata > Actinopteri > Salmoniformes > Salmonidae > Oncorhynchus > Oncorhynchus gorbuscha. Next base: position 88,196,977 of record NC_060174.1, read on the forward strand.
GATACCACCAGGAATAAGGCACCTGCTTCCATGGTGACTGTATGGAGAAGCTAAACCTGAGCCAACTGCATTCAAGACACACTTTTAAAAGGAATATGTTATCTAAAGTAAAGCTCTTTGCTGCATGCCTTAAGTTTACTTCCAATACTAGAGTTGATGGAAGTGGAAAAGAGCTGGAATGTGAGAAGTGGAAAATAGCTCAATTGATAGCCCTACAAATTTGAGTGCATTCTGATTCTCAGAGTTGTTAAACTCATGGTAATAGCAGCTAGAAAATGAGGCTCAGTTGTGGTGCAGAGACGGGCCAGGTGTGTTTTGCTATGTTTAACTCCCTTTTGGTACCATGGGATGTACTGCCCTCACACCAGTGCAGACAGTGACTCATAAGTAAAATGGAATAAGGTTTGCTGACCATATGCTCAATACAGTGCCCATGGGAACCATTTAGAATGGGTCACACATCAAATCATTTAGAATGGGTCACACATCGAATCATTTAGAATGGGTCACACATCGAATCATTTAGAATGGGTCACACATCGAATCATTTAGAATGGGTCACACATCGAATCATTTAGAATGGGTCACACATCAAATCATTTAGAATGGGTCACACATCTAATGGATTACACCAGCATAGCCTCCTCTAACACACTGGAATATTTGTCATTTTTACTTTTTCATGTGTCTACGCTAAGAGAAAGGCATATTTACACCATATCTCAAAATCTACTTGACATCACAATCCATTAGGGATGTATGGGAACCTCTGTTTGGTCCATGCTGTGAACCCGAATGAATGCATAACAAAAATATATCAAATTAATTGATGCAGCAAACTGTCATTTTGTAAGACGCAGCCGGAACTAGTTCTGTACGATGGCGAGTGGTGGAGTTGATAAACCAGAATTGGAGGATCCTGCATCATCATTTAATAACTCCAGTTTGGGAAATGTTGGCTCCCCAGTAGATTACAACGACGATGGACAGAGAGTTGTGGATAAAACGTTAACGGTATGTCACCACGCTCAAGGGGAATAGCCTATGCAACTGCCAACACCTCAAATATGTCAACACATTTACGTTGACATCACCCCAGTATACTGGAACAACAAAACATGTCTCCCCTCTGTATTCAAGCAGCCCTTGGTAGATGACTCTGATCGGGCCAAAGAAATTACAAGAACGAAAGGCTATGTTTATATTTTTTACAGTCTTTAGTTTATAGCTGCAAATATGGGGTTTCAGCAACTCGTGAAAGTGCTCGGGCCACGTAAGAACTTCACTCTTGCACTTATTTCAGCAAACAGGTAGTACCCGCTCTATATAATGCAAGCAAACCAAGTTTTCAATGAACTGGCCTATGCACCCAGTGTTGCGCTTACTTAACAGTGCCCATCACATTACCCCCCAGTGGAGAGACAACTCCTTTATGAGATTCATAAGAGTACATCTGGCACTGAAGGAGGCAGTGTCATGGTGTGTTCGTTACCAAGTGGGATATGGGGATTTACCACATACGACTGGGAAAAATCCACTTAAACGGCCCTCAAACTGGTAATTACTAGTGGGAAACTTGTCTATCAACCTGAGCACCCACTTCTCCCACATGGTGACCTCTGATGTCCCCTACTAAGGAAATGGACTCTATAACAGCATTTTCAGCAAATGAATGCAAAAAATAATAATATTTATAAAACACAATCTACTAATGTTGTTTCTATAATTTGTTTACAACCATAACAGCTGTACTTTTAGTTTATGGTTGACACAGCTTGTTGGCCATTAGCAAATTGGCGTTTCTCAACGAGATCAAATCACATGACTGCATCCAACTGATATTTACAACTTAACAACTGGTAAATTCCCACCTCCCACATGGTTACAAAGGCAGCATCAGAGTGGAAACTTGAGAGGCCCAACATAACAATCCGGTCACAACAGACAATGCCAGGAACATTGTGAATGCTGAACATTGAACATGTGAATTTTCCCGCTGTATTGAAACCAAACCGTGAACCCAAATGGGTTTGGGGAACCGTTACACCCCTACAATCCATACAAATCAAATGGGACTGCCATTTAAATCTGTTGGTTTAACATGAATGATTTATGTTGTTTTGTTAAATATGAGTTATTAATAAGTGATACAGCGCAAGTGCATTTTGGAATGTTTGTCTATGAGATTGTTGTTTGATCTCAAATATTTTTTTCATAGATACTATATTAACATGTACTGTCTAGTTAAAACCATGTAACTGGCACCTACTACCTCTATGTTCTATAACTTTACATTTGAGTATATTTATAAGATAAGAGTGTGTAGCAGAAGGGTGGTAAATCTGACAGAAATTACATGTTGATTCAATTGCCTGTAAATGGGATTTGGTGAGTGCTTCGAGACAACGCTAATCCGTTAAGCCTTCCCAACCGTGGTGGCCCACGTGGCGAATGTGCATGGACCCTGATCGTGGGGTGCTTGGCATGGCACAGGCGCTCATATTAGACATAGTGAGGAGGCCTTTCATTCTGATGGCCATTCCAGGGTGGCCTCGAAACGTATGCTTTCTCCAGAGAAAAATGTCACGCACAATATGATGTGTCAAAGGGCAGGTGTAAATCAATTCAATTATAAAGCCTTCTCAACAGACTACTGGATCCTCTATGGTTTCCTCAAATGTAATGATGTGACTGTGTTTTTAGATTAGGCCTGAGTCCTCTCTAGCATAAGGGGTGTCTAAAAGAAAAAGGATTGGCCTCTCAATTCAATGCACATTGGCGTAATAAGCTTTAGGACTCATTATTGGATGGAGAGGAGACTCTTCTCTAGTCCATCAAAAGCAAGTAATGAGGCATTTGAAATATTCAGGCAACATTAGGAGAATAGAAATTGGAGCCTGCTTCTAAGCTTTTGCTTGTGTAACACATTAAAGGTGCTCTCTTCACCAATTTCTCACCTACTGAGTTCTTCGGCTATTTGGTCTGCTTCTCACTGCTTTCCCATTAACATTTACATAGTAAGACTATATTAGAGGGGGCGTGCACTAGGAGCACATGGTAAAGCACAGATGTAAAGCTTAAAGGGCGACTGCACTTCCTGATTTGGCCTCGTTTTAGATGTGGTTCATTTAGAAATGCTAGCGGCCTTGACAGAATTTAAACGTGAGTTGCTTTCGGAATGTGGTTTGATATGACTGTCTCTTGTGTGTGTTCGCAGGTGAGAATTGTGGAGTAACTACAATGTTGTTGATCCATCCTCAGTTTTATCCTATTACAGCCATTTAAACTCTGTAACTGGTTTAAAATCACCATTGGCATCATGGTGAAATCACTGAGCGGTTTCCTTCCTCTCCGTCAACTGAGTTAGGAAGGACGAATGTATCTTTGTAGTGACTGGGTGTATTGATACACCATCCAAAGTGTAAATAATAACTTCAACATGCTCAAAGGGATATTCAATGTCTGCTTTTTTTTCACCCATCTAACAATAGGTGCCCTTCTTTGCGAGGCATCGCTTGACTGAGGGACCTTACAGATACAGTACATTCAGAAAGTATTCACAACCCTGAACTTTTTCCACATTTTGTTGTTTAACAGCCTGAATTTATAATGTATTAAATTTCGTATTCAACCCCTTTGTTATAGCAAGCCTAAATAAGTTAAACTTAACAATTGAAATAATCAGTTGCATGGACGTACTCTGTGTGTAATGTTAAACATAATAGTGTTTAACATGATTTGTGAATGACTACCTAATCTCTGTACCCCACACAATTATCTGTAAGGTCCCTAAATCGAGCAGTACATTTCCAAACAGATTACACCTCAAAGACCAGGGAAGTTTTCCAATGCCTCGCAAAGAAAGGTGCCTATTGGTAGATGGGTAAAAACTAAAAAGCAGACATTGAAAATCCCTTTGAGCAGGATGAAGTTATGAATTACACTTTGGATGGTTTATCAATACACCTAGTCAATACAAAGATACAGGCATCCTTCCTAACTCAGTTGCCGGAGAGGCAGGAAACCGCTCATGGATTTTTCAATGGCGTCTTTAAAACAGTTGCTGAGGATGGATCAACAATATTGTAGTTTCTCCACAATACTAACCTAATTGACAGTGAAAAGAAGGACTTATGTACAGAATCAAAATATTCCAAAGCATGCATCCTGTTTGCAACATAGCACTAAAGTAATACTGTCCCTCCGGAACATTCATTACTCACACCTGTTTCCTATTCCCACTGATTAGTCCTTGTATAAGTGTGCCCTTTGGTTTCCATAGGGCTGTTGACTATTTTTACAATGTCCGTTGGTATGTGTGAGTACCTGTGCTGTGTGTTTTGGTTTTCGTGCCATTGTGGATTGCGCAGATGATTACGGGTCTCGTCCCGTGGTTAATCATTGTGTGCGTCTGTTATTTATTCGAGGTACTCCTGTAAGGTTCTGCTTTTCTTTTCCTAGTCACCTTGTGTTCTTTTTCTTTGTGTTCTTGAACGTAGCCCTGTTTCTTTGTGTTCCGGAAAGTAGCCCTGTCTTTCATTTTTGTTTATTGATTTCACCTGTGTTAGTTTCTCACCTGGTCTCATCAGCTCCCTATTTAGTTATTTCTGTTTGTATGGTTGTGAGGTATTGTTTGTTTTTGACTGCCTACCTGCGTTTGACCATCGCCTGCCTGTGACCACGATTCCTGCCTTCTGCGAAGGCTTTATAAACATCTGCCGCCCTCTGCTCGCGAATCTACACCTTTTTCTCCCTGAGTATTCATTACACTCCTCTCTTTTGTTTGGTGTTCAACACTGTTTTGTTGTGTTTGTTTGGTCTTCGTCCCTGTGCCGTAATTTGGGCTTAATAAAAACCCTTACTACACATTCCTACGTCTGTCTCCCGATCCTTGATGCCAACGTGACAGGTATGAATAGTTTCTGAAAGCACTGTAACTGTATGTGTGGGCTACAGAGATGGGGTAGTCATTCAAAAATAATGTTAAACACCATTATTGAACATAGTTAGTCCATGAAACTTATTGTTAAGCACAATTTAGTCAGTTATTTAAGCTTGCCATAACAAAGGGATTGAACACTTAAGACATTTCAGCTTTTCCTTTTTTATGAATTTGTAAACCGTTCTAAAAACATAATACACCATTATCTCGAAGTGGAATTGTGTGTAGATCAGTGACAAATGTAATCCATTTGCAATTCACGCTGTAACACAACAAAATGTGGAAAAAGTCAAGGGGTGTGTATACTTTCTGAATGCACTGTAAAGAGGCAATCCCATGCTTCAGCCTATCTGCTAATCATTAGTAGGGTCCTGCTTGGGGTAGAATACCAATGGTTCCCAGCTGGTGAGCTGCATAAAAATCTGCTGGCGGCCTGAATGAAAACATTCTTTCAACCCGTGGGTCGGCTTGCTGTTCAGAACAATTACATTGCGTGTTGGAAACATTTTAAATTAAGATAATACACTTTTTTAAAACCCAATAGCTTTTTATCTAGCATTGTTTCAAATTTCACTCACAGAAGATCAAAAATAATATAACTGAAATGAAGTTGTTGCAAAAGTATTCAGCCCCTTTGTTTAGGCAAGCCTAAATTAGTTCAGGAGTAAAATGTGGCTTTACAAATTACATTATGTTTTGTGTGAAATAATAGGGGTTGACATTATTTTACGACTAACCCTTCCTCTGTCCCCCACACATCTGTAAGGTCCACCAGTCAAGTATTGATTTTCAAGCACAGGTTCAACTACAAAGACCGGGGAGATTTTCGAAATCCTCATTAAGAAGGTCACTGATTGGCAGATTCTTTTTATTATGTATGAAACCACCCAGACACATCAAAGATACATTTGTCCTTCTGAACTTAGCTTCAGGACAGGAATATAACTGCTCAGGGATGTTACTATGAGGCCAATATACAGAAATATTCAAAATATTATTGTATGGAACAAGGCCCTAAAGTAATACTGGAAAAAAATGGAAAGGAATACACCTTTTGGCCTAAATGCAAAGCCGTATATTTGGGGCAAATCCGACACAACTGCCTCCTTATTTTCAAGCATACCTGCATCATGGTATGGGTATGCTGAACATCGGCAAATACTGAGGAGTTTTTCAGGATAAAAATTTACGGGAGGAGCTAAGCACAGGCACAATCCTATAGGAAAACCTTCAGTCTCCTTTACACCGGAAACTGGGAAAGGAATTCACCTTTCCACAGGATAATAACCTACAACATCTACAAGACCAAATCTACACTGGAGTTGCTTACCAAGAAGACAGTGAATGTTCCTGAGTGGCCAAGTTACTTTTTGGACTTAAACCCACTTGAAGATCTATGGCAAGACTTGAAAATCGTAGTCCAACCATGATCCCTACATATTGACAGAGTTTCAAGAATTTTGAAAATAATAAATGTGCAAATGTTGCACAATCCAGGTCTGCAAATCTCTTAGACTTTCCAAAGACTCACAGCTATAATTGATGCCAAAGGTGTTTCTAACATGTATTGACTCAGGGAACTGCATAGTTATTCAATTACAATTTCTTTGTTATTACATTTTTGTTAATCTTTAAAAATAAAAATTCAAATTTTTCTTCCTGGTTGACATAAATAAATTACATTCAATGTTTTATTCCAATTTGTGAACACAATAAAATGTGAAGAAATCCAAGGGGTCTTCTCTACTTTTGCAAGGCACGTACAGCATATGGATGTCACACAGCTGAATATTTTCCCCAAGCAAAATCAAGTCAAAGAAGTCTAGCACAGATTAAAACAGTTTTCGTGACTTGGACAAATCATACATTTTTGTAAACAAATGTCAGCATTTTTTTCAAAGACAAATGCCTGCACATCTACAACAGACTGGCAACGTGCTGTTTACAACAGCAAAGACAGCAAATGCAATTAACTAGTCCATGCTGATGGCCTATCCCTGAACCTCTAATAAAGTGAGAGCAGCCCAAATGACCCACTTTAACGGGGGTGATGAAGCAGCAGCCCATTCCACTGCCATAAACGCAGCCCCATTAATAACATTATTAGAGTGTAAGGGAAGTGGCAATTGCCACACAAACCCAATGTTATGTTCACTCAGCATGTTCTGCACAAACAGCTTAGCTTCCATGATCCCCCTGAGGTAGTAATAGGCAAGTAATTATAATAAACTCCACAAATACATCTATCGCCTATGCGCAGATTTAATATCAATGTTGAGGGGTCTAGTTAGTTTTCATTCTCTGGGTTTCTGGTGGCATCTCTCAGGGGCAGACAGGGATTGAAGTGAAATTCACTAGCTTGCGTCTCAGAGAATTGTTTGCTTTCAAGTGGATGCTGTCGATCACTACTTCAATAGCTCCCTACTTTTTCACGTTTCCATGGCAATTTGATATAAAAACACAATCCTAATTAAATGATTTTACGCACAACTAAATAAGAGATGTGTTTTATGAGAAAGAAATACACTTTCACATCAGGGTACAGTTAGACCATAGAAATCATATTAAATTACTAGACGGGTTGTCATAGAACCTCAAAGTTCCAGAATGGGGTGAATATGGCAGCCATATAGGTCAGGGAGAAATCCAAACTAGTCTAATTGGAATGAATGTGTGCATGTCAGAGCAAAAACCAAGCCATGATGTTGGAAGGAATTGTCCTTAGAGCTCCGAGACAGGATTGTGCCGCGGTACAGGTCTGGGGAAGGGTACCAAAACATTTCTGCAGCATTGAAGGTCCCCAAGAACACAGTGGCCTCCATCACTCTTAAATGGAATAAGTTTGGAACCACCAGGACTCTTCCTAGAGCTGGCCGCCCAGCCAAACTGAGCAATTGGGGGAGAAGGGCCTTGGTCAAGGAGGTGACCAAGAACCCAATGGTCACTCTGACAGCGCTTCAGAGTTCCTCTGTGGAGATGGGAGAACCTTCCAGAAGGACAATCATCCCTGCAGAACTCCACTAATCAGGCCTTTATGGTAGAGTGACCAGACGGAAGCCACTCCTAAGTAAAAGGCACATGACAGCTCGCTTGGAGTTTGCCAAAAAGCACCTAAAGGACTCTGACCATGAGAAACAAGATTATCTGGTCTGATGAAACCAATATTGAACTCCTTGGACTGAATACAAAGCGTCACGTCAGGAGGAAACCTGGCACCATCCCTACGGTGAAGCATGGTGGTGGAAACATCATGCTGTGGGGATGTTTTTCAGCAGCAGGGACTGGGAGACTAGTCAGACAGGAAAGATGAACGGAGCAAAGTACAAAGAGACCATTGATGAAAACCTACTCCAGAGCACTCAGGACCTCAGACTGGGGCGAAGGTTGACCTTCAAACAGGACAACAACCTTAAGCACACAGCCAAGACAACACTTGAGTGGCCCAGTTAGAGCCCAGACTTTAACCTGATCGGACATCTCTGGAGAGACCTGAAAATATCTGTGCAGCGACACTCCCCATCCAACCTGACAAAGCTTGAGAGGATCTGCAGAGAAGAATGGGAGAAACTCCCCAAATACAGGAGTACCCAAGAAGACTCAAGGCTGTAATCGCTGCCAAAGGTGCTTCAACAAAGTACTGACTAAAGGGTCTCAATACTTATGTAAATGTGATTTCAGTTTTTTATTTTAAATGCATTGGCAAAAATATCTAAAAATCTGTTTTTGCTTTGTCATTATGTGGTATTGTGTGTAGATTGATAAAAAAACGAACAATTTATTCAATTTTAGAATAAGGCTTTAACGTAACATCAAAAAGTCAAGAGTTCTGAATACTTTCCGAATGCACTGTATATATGTGGGTGAGATCCTAGAAGTTGGCTCTGATGTTTTTGGGGACTATGTGTACAGGTAGAAAGGCTGGAAAAGCTTGAGTGATCTGTTTGATGTTAATCGGTTATAAAAGAGCTGTGAACATCCGTTATACATTCGGAGAACATAGCTGGAACAATGCCTTTGATGTGCAGTGAAATGTCAATGTATCAAAATAGCCAAAAGTACATGGTCATTTTTTTAAGGGAAAAGATTCCATTCATGTCAGATACAAATTAAATATGAATTGGATCGAAATAGATAGATTTCGAGTCTATTATAGGTTGCGATTGTCCACTGTAAAAAGTAATCAAGGTTGCACAGATATTGCAACGATGGGCACAGCACACCGGCGTGCACACACACACACACACATTTTTATCTGCCAAGTTTTCTGAGGAAACATTAACGTGACCATGTATTTCATACTCCTCCTTTCCTTGATGTAAAGTTACGTTTGCACTTTACCTTCACTTACATCCTCATGCATAGTGAAAAGTATTTTCAATTATATGCTAAGAATTATGTTTCACAGTGATAATAGCTTGACAGATGAGATCCACTGGGACCTCATCAGAATTTCCTCTGCCGTTTGACTCTTGATAGAGCATCCGGCTATAAAACCTGGGATGTTCGAATAGTCTCTACAAAGCTTGAGAATCCATCTACGTTTTACTTCTAAAAATGTTTTACACTACAGTTTCTACCTATAGCTTTGTTTTATGCTCACATTTTAGGTTATCCAATGATAAATTGTGCATACACTATTCCATTTAGAGCCATTTATTTATGAACAGAAGGCTGATAAACCTTCACGGAGGGCGAAGGCTCCATCATGACATAAATACCCTAAAGAAATCTCCTCCCAACATCCACAACATCCTTGATTCTACGTTTTCAATTAATTACCAGCGCCAGCCCTCGCTGTGCTGACATGAACCCGAGTGAGTTATGTCCTGGGGTTTGGACTCCTGACTACCATCAGGGCCCTGTGACCTAGCATGTTTTAATCGCTTGGCAACTGCCATTATTAAGCTAGAGGAACATGGTCACCTGGTCCTTCATGCTAGTTACTTAGCAGTCTCTGCCCCCTGCTATTCACCAGACAATGGCCGTACTACCATACTAGCGTAGTACATACTTAATCTGCGTAGTATGTACTCATCGTCGCATACTATTTAGCACATACTGTTTAGTAAAAAGTATGCAGTATACCATGGCCACAACATACTACTTTTGGTGCATTCAAGACAACTGGGAAGTTAGAAACAACTCAGACTGTGAAAAATTGTGACATCAGTGATTTTCAAGTCGTAGAAGTCAGAGCTTTGGGATGATGCCTGAGTTTCTGACTTGTTATTCCGAGTTGGATGATCGTTCAAAAGGTCACCACCATCAGTAACCGTTTCGCATATGAACTGGAAAGGATTATGTAGCCCCACCCAGTGACCATTCATTATAGCAGAATGCCAGAGTGTTGTTGCTTTGGGTTAACGTTCGATAGATAAGTAGCTAGCATTTGGAGTAAACTTGAGTTAACCGTAGGCCTAAGCATACAGTATATCAATAGAAGAGTCACCTGAAGCATGAGAGTAATGGGAAATACAGTAGAGGAATGCAGTGCTAAGGCAGAGGACTTGTAATGAGGACGACTGGCTAGCTAGTTCATACTCGGAACAGAGCTTTCAGTTGCCATACACCCAAGTGGGTGCCATACATTATGAAGGATAAGTCCAGTGGCTACATGACTCAGGCTGGTTCCCAGAGTAGCTAGCCCTCTACAAGATTGTCACCAGACTCCATCTTCATCCACCATCTCCTGACCACATTCTTCTGATGATTCTCCTGCACCTCTTGCCGTGCAGTAGCAGAGAGAACAGTAAATGACCTGGCTGGCTGAGTCTTACAATGTTTACGTCCTTCCTCTGACACCGCATTTTCTTGTTTGCTTATGGTCCTATACAGCTCTTTGAGTGTGATAATAGTGCCAGCATCGGTCTGTGGTGGTAAGTAGCCAGCTACGAAAACTATCTTGGTTTTTAGTATGGTCTCCAGCTTATCATGAGGTATTCTAACTCAGGCAACCAGAACTTCCTTAATATTAGAGATCGCGCACCTGCTGGTGTTAACAAAGAGACACACACCACCACAAAGCTGCCTACTAACATCTGTAGCCATGAAATGCTTTGAAAGGTTGGTCCTGGCTCACATCAACACCGTCATCCCAGACACCCTGCACCCACTCCAACTCGCATACCGCCCCAAGAGACTCACAGATGATGCAATCTCTATTGCGCTCCACACAGTCTTTTCCCTGTTGAATAAAAGGAACACTTACAGTTGAAGTCGGAAGTTTACATACACTTAGGTTGGAGCTATTAAAATTCATTTTTCAAGCACTCCACAAATTTATTGTTAAAAAAATATATTTTAGGTGCACAACACAAGTAATTTTTCCAACAATTGTTTACAGATAGATTATTTCACCTATAATTCACTGTATTACAATTCCAGTGGGTCAGAAGTTTACATATACTAAGTTGACTGTGCCTTTAAACAGCTTGGAAAATTCCAGAAAATTATGTCATGGCTTTAGAAGCTTCTGTTAGGCTGACATAATTTGAGTCAGTTGGAGGTGTACCTGTGGATGTATTTCAAGACCTACCTTCAAACTTTGTGCCTCTTTGCTTGACATCATGGGAAAATCGAAAGAAATCAGCCAAGACCTCAGAAAAAATTGTAGACCTCTACAAGTCTGGTTCATCCTTGGGAGCAATTTCCAAACACCTGAAGGTACCACGTTCATCTGTACAAACAATAGTATGCAAGTATAAACACCATGGGATGACGCAGGCGTCATACCGCTCAGGAAGGAGACGTGTTCTGTCTCCTATAGATGAACTTACTTTGGTGCAAAAGGTGCAAATCAATCCCAGAACAACAGAAAATGACCTTGTGAAGATGCTGGAGGAAACAGGTACAAAGGGATCTATATCCACCGTAAAATGAGTCCTATATCGACATAACTTGAAAGGCGGCTCAGCAAGAAAGAAGCCACTGCTCCAAAACTGCCATAAAAAAGCCAGACTACGGTTTGCAAATGCGCATGGGGGCAAAGATTGTGCTTTTTGGAGAAATGTCCTGTGGTCTGATGAAACAAAAATGGAACTGTTTGGCCAAAAAGACCATCGTTATGTTTGGAGGAAAAGGAGGAGGCTTGCAAGCCAAAGAACACCATACCAACCGTGAAGCACGGGGTGGCAGCATCATGTTGTGGGGGTGCTTTGCTGCAGGAGGGACTGGTGCAATTCACATAATAAGATGGCTTCATGAGAAAGGACAAATATGTGGATATATTGAAGCAACATCGCAGACATCAGTCAGGAAGTTAAAGCATGGTCGCAAATGGGTCTTCCAAATGGACAGGGACCCCAAGCATACTTCCAAAGTTGTGGCAAAATGGCTTAACTTCTTATGGCTGGGGGCAGTATTGAGTAGCTTGGATGAAAAAGGTGCCCAGAGTAAACTGCCTGCTACTCAGGTCCAGTTGCCTATATATGCATAGTATTCGTATATTCGGATAGAAAACACTCTGAAGTTTAGAAAAGTGTTTGAATGATGTGTGTGAGTATAACATAACTCATATGGCAGGCAAAACCCTGAGAACAATCCAACCAGGAAGTTGGAAATCAGAGGTTTGTAGTTTTTCAAGTCACTGTCTATGGGGTCATATTGCACTTCCTATGGCTTCCACTACATGACAACAGTCTTTAGAACCTTGTTTGATGCTTCTACTGTGACGTGGGGGCTAATGGGAGCTGAATGAGTCAGGGCTCTGCCAGAGTGGCATGAGCTGATCACGCGTGACAAATACAAATCATGACAAAAACAAAGTGATTAACCAGTCATAACTAGCCAATGGCAATGCAGATTACACAGTAAGCAAACAATCGATTAAACACAGGATATGACATCATGGAACACCCTGCTTCTTCGCTCTAGAAACTTAAAAAAAACACAAATTAACAAACTTAGAGCCCATCCATCCTTTTAAAAAATAATTTCATCTTGGTATGTAAAGCGTATTTTGCATAAAGACTGTGCCATAAAAATATATTTACGTGAGTTAGCTCTGTTCTATTGCATTTCTACAGACAAAGGAATTCTCCGGTTGGAACATTATTGAAGATTTATGATAAAACATCCTAAAGATTGATTCTATACTTCGTCTGACATGTTTCTACGAACTGTAATATAACTTTTCATCTGAACTTTCGCCTGGACTTGCCCGCGCTTCGTGAATTTGAATTGTGTACTAAACATGCAAACAAAAAGGAGGTATTTGGACACAAATGATGGACTTTATTGAATAAAACAAACATTTATTGTGGAACTGGGATTCCTGGGAGTGCATTCTGATGAAGATCATCAAAGGTAAGTGACTCCAACACCATCATTAAGTTTGGAGACGTTACAATGGTGGAAGGCCTGATCACAGATGACGATGAGAGCCAATAGGAAGGAGATCATAAACTTGGCAGTGTGGTGCCATGACAACAACCTCTCCCTCAACGTCAGCAAGACAAAGGAGCTGAGCACGCCCCTATTCACATTGACTGGGCTGTAGTTGAGCGGGTCGAGAGCTTCAAGTTCCTCGGTGTCTACATCACTAAGGACCTATCATGGCCCAAACACACCAACACAGTCGCGAAGAGGGCACGGCAATGCCTCTTCCCCCTCGGGGGGCTGAAAAGATTTTGCAAGGGCCCTCAAATCCTCAAAAAGTTATATTGCTGCACCATTGAGAGGATCTTGACTGGCTGCATTACCGCTTGGTATTGCAACTGCTTGGCATCCGTCCGTAAGGCGCTACAGAGGGTAGTAATTGGGCCAAGCTCTCTGCCATCTAGGATCTCTATACCAGGCAGTGTCAGAGAAAGGCCCATGGCAAGCGGTACCAGATCGCCAAGTCTGGGACCAAAAGGCTCCTGAACAGCTTCTACCCCCAAGCCGTAATACTGCTGAACAGTTAATCAAAAGACTACCCTGACTATTTCCATTGACCACCTTTTTATTTGCACTGACTCTCCTGCACTGGCTCTATGCACACTCACTGGGCTCTACACACACACTCACACATACTACACTGACAACCCAACACACACACAATACATACAGTACTCTCACACACACCAACAAAAAACACACACATGCATATTGATGCCACACACACACAAACACTCACATATAGACACGTTCATACTCTTTCACACTCTTTACATATGCTGCTGTTGCTACTCTTTTACCACTACCTACATATGACCTAAATTACCTTAACTACAGTATCTCGTACCCCTGCATATTGACTCGGTACCGGTACTCCTTGTATAGGATAGATTTCAACATCAATAGGTATTATTAATTATTAATAGGTATTATGCCAATTGCAGTACATTTATCTGGAAAACTTGCTCCTTTCTAACATTTATAGTATATCTTCACATGTACATGAATTTGCTGGTGAAGCATAGGAAATAGATGGGAAAGTGTTGCTGCACTCAGAGTAAGGGGAAACTTTATTAGCTAAGTACAGCACAGAAATAAATGTCAAGATAACATACAGTAGCATACCGTGTATATTCTTCTTCAGCCATGCAGGTGGCAGCTGCCCCTCCGGCTCACACTCCTTCACATAGATTCTGAAAATACACAAGATAAAGTACAATATTAACCAAAACAAAAGCAAATTAGAGTTTTGTGAACTTTCAGTAGATAGCTAGAATTCCACATAATTTATCAAATTGGAGTGCCAAGGTAAAACAGCAACGAGTGCAGCTTATCATTACTTTACCCATAACAAGTTCTATGCAATGAAACTAGCTAAAGTAGACCCATTCAGCCTGTAACCGTTCAGGTAGGAAATAATATTGCATAGCATGAAAATTACAATCAGAATCAGCTCAACACAGATAAACTGATGTGACAAATCGGGAGAAGCAAAAGAAAAGAGAAGTGTTGGGACCAGCACCGCTGTGGAAAATTGGAATGTAGGCATTACTAATGTTAGCTATTACTAACATTAGCTATAGCTAGTGGCGGTGCATAGTGCAGTGGAAAGAGAGCTATCTATGGCCGCATGACTTATTCAAAACCTTTTGTTACTGCACTGAATTGTTCGACACTGAATTAAATGCCTGGTATTGTTATCAGACCCTGAAACATTTTGAACACAAGCCCTGGTTACAACAAGTTGCTAGCTAGCTAACTAGGCTAATGATAAATATGAAGTTGTCCCTCAAGAGCAAGCAAGTAACCATTGTTACTGTTCAAACAGTTATAACCTCTAGTCCTACTAAAAGCACATAGCTAGCTAAAGGCACGGCAGGCAGCAGGCTGCAGATCAGTTTTCAAAGATGTAACGTTACAATGAAACTACTTATTAAATCAGATTGTATTGGTCACATACACATTTTTAGAAGATGATATTGCGGGTGTAGCAAAATGCTTGTTCTCCTAGCTCCAACAGTGTAGTAGTATCTAACAATTCACAACAATACACACATCTAAAAGTAACAGAATGGAATAGCGCACTTAATGTTAATGGTAATGTTAACCGGTGCTCGACCAGTCGGCGAAAGGCAACATCACCCATAACAGAGAACAGTTGGTTGTCAAGGGCAATGAATTCCATTATCTTGGCTTTGAGTTGCCTTTGAGTTGTCTCGCTGAAATGTTGACTGCTCGATCCACACAGCAGACATTGTGGGATAATTTAGGAATGCTGTGTTGCACGTATAGCGCAACATTTTACGTGGCGTGATTACGTCATGTACCTTTCGTTATGTAGGTAAGCACTTCAGCTTTGACATCGATTTAGCAAATCGGGCGTTAAACTAGACATCGGCCAATACCGATGTTGGCATTTTTAGCTAATATGGACCGATTACGATATGTTCACCGGTATATCGTGCATCCCTCATTTTTACCCATCTACCAATATGGGCCCTTCTTTGCGAGGCATTGGAAAACCTCTGTTGTGTTTGTGGTTGAATCTGTGTTTGAAATTCACTGCTTGACTGAGGGAGCTTATAGATAATTGTATGTGTGGGAAACAGAGATGATGTAGTCATTCAAAAATCATGTTAAGCACTATTATTTCACACAGAGTGAGTCCATGCAACTACCTTGTACCTTAGAGGCAGCAGCCAGTAACTGAAAGGTTGCTGGATCGAATCCCCGAGCTGACAAATTAAAAATATGTTGTTCCCCCGGCGCCGAAGACATGGATTTCGATTTTGGCAGCCCCCCGCACCTCTCTGATTGAGGATTTGGGTTAAATGCGGAAGACACATTTCAGTTGAATGCATCCAGTTGTACAACTGACTCTGAATCCCTGTTTCCCCTTTCCCCTATGTACAGTACATGAAACACTGGTCACTTACTGGTCACTTTAAATAATGTTAACATACTGTTTTACCCACTTCATATGTAAATACTGTATTCTAGTCAAGGTCTATCCTATTTAACTGTTGCTGTACATATACTATTCTTCATATATACTACATATTCTATCCATATACTGTCCATATTGTCTATACATCCCATCAAATATATACAGTGCATTCGGACCCCTTGACTTTTTCCACATTTTGTTACGTTATAGCCTTGTTCTAAAATCAATAAAATGGTTTCTTTTTTCCTCATCAATCTACACACAATACCCTATAATGACAACGCAAATCATGTCCAATCAATTGAATTTACCACAGGTGGACTCCAAAGTTGTAGAAACATCTCAAGGATGAGGTCCTTCTGTAGCTCAGTTGGTAGAGCATGGCGCTTGTAACGCCAGGGTAGTGGGTTTGATTCCCGGGGCCACCCATACGTAGAATGTATGCACACATGACTGTAAGTTGCTTTGGATAAAAGTGTCTGCTAAATGGCATATATTATTATATTATATCAATGGAAGCAGGATGCACTTGAGCTCAATTTCGAGTCTCATAGCAAAGGGTCTGTATACTTATGTAAATAAGGTATTTCAAATATATATATATATATATATATATATATATATATATATATATATATATATATTGCAAACATTTCTAAAAACCTGTTTTTGCTATGTCATTGTGTGGCATTGTGTGTGATTGATGAGGAAATATTTATATTTTTATAAACAGCTCGCAACTGGAACCTGGACTTTCTAACGGGCCGCCCCAGGTGGAAAGGGTAGGCAACAACACATCTGCCTCGCTGATCGTCAACACTGGGGCCCCTCAGGGGTTCGTGCTTAGTCTCCTCCTGTACTCCCTTTTCACCCATGACTGAGTGGCCAAGCACGACTCCAGCACCATCATTACAGCAGTGTGGTACCAGGTCAACAACCTCTCCACTAATGTGAGCAAGAAAAAGGAGCTGATCGTTGTCTACAGGAAAAACATGGCCAAACAGGCCCCTATTAGCATCGACGTGGCTGTAGTGGAGCGGGTCAAGAGCTTCAAGTTCCTTGGTGTCCACATCACTTACAAACTATCATGGTCCAAACACACCAAGACACCCAAGAGGGCCCAACAACACCTTTTCCACCTAAGAAGACTGAATAGATTTGGCATGGGTCCCCAGATCCTCAAAAAGTAATTCAGCTGCACCATCGAGAGCCGCCTGGTATGGCAACTGCTCGACATCCGACCTTAAGGCGCTGCAGAGGGTAGTGCGGTACATCACTGGGGCCAATCTTTTATTTTTGGGGCCAGTCTGAGATATGGCTTTTTCTTTGCAACTCTGCCTAGAAGGCCAGCATCCCAGAGTTGGCTCTTCATTGTTGACGGTGAGTCTGGTGTAATGCGGGTATTATTTATTGAAGCTGCCAGTTGAGGACTTGTGAGGCGTCTGTTTCTCAAACTAGACACTCAAATGTACTTGTCCTCTTGCTCAGTTGTGCACCGGGGCCTCCCACTCCTCTTTCTATTTTGTTTAGAGACAGTTTGCGCTGTTCTGTGAAGGGAGTAGTACACAGCGTTGTACGAGATCTTCAGTTTCTTGGCAATTTCTCACATGGAATCGCCTTCATTTCTCAGAACAAGAATAGACTGACATGTTTCAGAAGGAAGATCTTTGTTTCTGGCCATTTTGAGCCTGTAATCGAACCCACAAATGCTGATGCTTCAGATACTCAACTACTCTAAAGAAGGCAAGTTTTATTGCTTCTTTAATCAGAACAACAGTTTTCAGCTCTGCTAAAATAATTGCAAAATGTTTTTCTGATGATCAAATTAACCTTTTAAAATGATAAACTTGGATTAGCTAACACAACGTGCCATTGGAACACAGGAGTGATGGTTGCTGATAATGGGCTTAAAAATCAGCTGTTTCCAGCTACAATAGTCATTTACAACATTAACAATGTCTACACTGTATTTCTGATCAATTTGATGTTATTCTAATGGAAATTAAATGCGCTTTTCTTTCAAAAACAAGGGTATTTCTAAGTGACCCCAAACTTTTGTAAGGTAGTGTATATATACAGTACCAGTCGAAAGTTTGGACCCACGTACTCATTCAAAGGTTTTTCTTAATTTTGACTATTTTCTGCATTGTAGAATAATAGTGAAGACATCAAAACACGTATAACACATATGGAATCATGTAGTAACAAAAATGTGTTAAACAAATCAAAATAGATTTTAGATTTTAGATTCTTCAAAGTAGCTATCAAGTAGCCTTGATGACATCTTTTCACGCTCTTGACATTTTGTTAACCAGCTTCATGAGGTAGTCACCTGGAATGCATTTCAAATAACAGTTGTGCCTTGTTAAAAGTTCATTTGTGGAATATATTTCCTTCTTAATGCGTTTGAGCCAATCAGTTGTGTTGTGACAAGGTAGGGGTGGATTTCAGAAGATGTCCCTATTTCGTAAAAGACCAAGTCCATTTTATGGCAAGAACAGCTCAAATAAGCAAAGAGAAAGGACAGACTATCATTACTTTAAGAGATGTAGGTCAGTCAATCCTGAAAATGTCAAGAACTTGAATGTTTCTTCAAGTTCAGTGGCAAAAACCATCAAGCTCTATGATGAAACTGGCTCTCATGAGGACCACTACAGGAAAGGGAGACGCAGAATTACATCTGCTGCAGAGGATAAGTTCATTAGTTACCAGCCTCAGAAATTGCACACTTAACCAGCATGGCTTACACAGCATTCTGCAGTGATACGCCATCCCATCTGGTTTGCGCTTAGTGTGGGACTGTCATTTGTTTTTCAACAGGAAACTGACCCAACACACCTCTAGGCTATTTGACCAAGAAGGAGAGTGATGGAGTGCTGCATTAGAAGACCTGGCCTTCCCAATCACCCGATCTCAACCCAATTGAGATTGTTTGGGATGAGTTGGACCGCAGAGTGAAGGAAAAGCAGCCAACAAGTGCTCAGCATATGTGGGAACTCCTTCAAGACTGTTGAAAAGCATTCCAGTTGAAGCTGGTTGAGAGAATGCCAAGAGTGTGCAAAGCTGTCATCAAGACAAATGGTGGCTACTTTGAAGAATCTCAAATATAAAATATATTTTTTTTTGTTCAACACTTTTTTGGTTACTACATCATTCCATATGTGGTATTTCATAGTTTTGATGTCTTCACTATTATTCTACAATGTAGAAAATATTCCAAATTAAGAAAATGTGTAGGTTGAATGAGTAGGTGGGTCCAAACTTTTGGCTGAGCAAATTTTTACTACTGAACTTATTTGGACCTGCCAAAACAAACGGGTTGAATTCTTATTGACTCAAGACAGCTTTTCAGGTTTTATTCATTTGTAAACGTTTCTGAAAACAGAATTCCCCTTTGACATTATGGGGAATTGTGTGTAGGCCAGTGACATAATCTTAGATTCAATTATTTTAAATTCAGGTTGTAACATGATAAAATGTGGAAAAAGGGGTGTGAACACTTTCTGAAGTCACTGTATGTGTCTGCCCTATCCATTCTAATAACCATGATTAGCTATAGAATGGATGTGACAATTGTTACATGTACTGTAAGTTCAAATTCACATAGCAGTCTAAAGTCTAAATAAAAATTCACACAGCACTAGCTTGTTGCCTTGGTAACACATTTTCTTGGGAAAATACTCGCTAGTAATGCATCGCTGCTAAATGTTAGCTAACTTCTTATGACAATCAAATTCAACAATACCAATAATGTTCTAAATTTGACTTTTGAAAGATCAACTCAAAGATGTAACACTGTTTTATAACACTTTTGGTTTCGCCTCTTGGGAACATTTTACTAGCTAGTGGTCACTAAATATGCCGGAAATGACATGCAACAACGCTGGATAAAAGTTTGCTCAATGAATACTGGCTCACAAGCTCAATTCACTTGCATCCTTTCTTTTCGTAGGTGGGCAAATCTTTTTTACAATTTTATGTTAGAACTACTTTGTTACCCGTTAAATATATTTTTTTGCTGTGCATTTACTGAGAAATAATCAACACCCTCTGAAAAATCAGAAGTGAGTATTTAGGCGAACAATGGAATTTATTGTTTTAATATGTTGGTTACTGCTTTGTAAAATCAATAAGGTACCACAGGATTTGTGCTATATGCGCACAATATAACACGACAAAGGGCTAGGAACAAGGCCCTACCCACTAAGCACACTGATACTCCAACACACATGCAAATACTCACTCCACCATTTGCTCATGTAACCTATGTGAAATGGCTAGCTAGTTTGCGGGGTGCGCGCTAATAGCATTTAAATCGGTGACGTCACTCGCCCTGAGCCCTTGAAGTAGTTGTTTGAGGCTTTTGTGGAGCGATGGGTAACGATGCTTCTATGGTGGCTGTTGTCTATGTGTGCAGAGGGTCCCTGGTTTGAGCCCAGGTAGGGGCGAGGAGAGGGACGGAAGCTAAACTGTTACACTCACACACATAATATGCACATACATTTATACTGTCTCTACACACCCGTCGTGAGACAGGTTAGTTTTACCCTACTGATGATGTACTACTCTGTTTATCATATATCCAGATTCCTAGTCACCTTACCCCCAAACAAATCTACCTATATCGATCCAGTATCCCTGCACGTTGTAAATATGATACTGGAACTGACCATGTATATAGTATGCTTACTTATTACTTCATCGTGTTCTTCTTATTTTTATATCTTGTGTGTTTATGTTCTACCTTGTTATTTTTAGTATTACATTGGTATCGATTACTGCATTGTTGTGGTTAGAGCTAGCAAGAAAGGCATTTCACTGTACTTGTGAATGTGACATTAAGAATTGAAATGGTATATTTGCCATATAACACATCCCATTGGCCCTTATTGCTTCAATGTGCTTTGTTTATGTTTCCTCTTTTCTTAGTACCTGCGAAGATCACAAACATATCGACGGACATCACAGTGAATGAGGGCAGCAATGTAACTCTCATGTGTCTGGCCATTGGACGACCAGAGCCTAACATCATATGGAAACATCGCTCTGCAAAAGGTAAGACTGCAAACCTTTGAGGTCAAAACATAGAATCAATCAATGAGTATAATAGAGCAGTGTATCTATTCTAAAAGCGTATCGTCTCTAGTCATCAAAATTCTAATTACCTGTGTTGCTGAGGTTTTAAGAGCTTGTCGTATAACAAATGAGAGTTAAATGCCTTGCTCAAGGGCACATCAACAGATTTCCACCTTGTCAGCTAGGGTAGTCAAACCAGCCACCTTTCGGTTATTGGCCTACCGCTTTAACTTACCGCCCATACTGTATGTAATGCTCCATGACCGTGTAATAAGTATGGAGTCCTTGGCTGACGAACAAAGCTGTTACAGCCTGACCTAATTTATCCATCTAAAATGTCATGTCTTGTGTCAACCTTCCTTCTAAAAGAACACCTACATCACTTGATTCACATGAATATTGCCTGCATTATGTAGGCTAAATAGTTGTTTCAGGCTAGCAGAACAGCTGTACTGTCAGCCATATTGATGAATTTACATTAAAACGTGTTTTGTCTTCTAATTACGTGTAAAAGCAGCCCTTTGGTTTCCAGTGAACATGCTCCAAGAATCATGGGCTGCTTGCTTCAATACGATCACACACTTTCTGCCTGGAACACTCAACATGAATGCATCCATTCCAGATGTTTGTCTCTCATTTACATGTCCTCGGCTGAGCCAATTCTTCTTCACAGTACAGGATTTTCAATATCCCCTTTTTAAGACATGCTCCGGAACTTTGGCGACTGCCAAGTATTTTTTAAAACATTGCTGTAACGGTTTTGTTCTGTCGAAGGAGAGGACCAAAATGCAGCGTAGTTCGTGTTCAACATGTTTAATGAAAGACGATAACGTGAACACTACACAAATACAAAATAACAAACGTGGCAAAACTGAGACAGTCCTATCTGGTGAAGAGAACACAAAGACAGGAAACAACCACCCACAAACCCCAACACAAAACAAGCTACCTAAATATGGTTCCCAATCAGAGACAATGACTAACACCTGTCTCTGATTGAGAACCATATCAGGCCATACATAGAAACAGACAAACTAGACACAAAACATAGAATGCCCACCCAGCTTTTACGTCCTGACCAACACTAAAACAAGGAAAACACAAAAGAACTATGGTCAGAAAGTGACATTACCCCCCCCTCAAGGTGCGGACTCCGACCGCACAACCTAAACCTATAGGGGAGGGTCTGGGTGGGCATCTGTCCGCGGTGGTGGCGCTGGACGTGGAAACCACTCCACCATTGTCTTTGTCCATCTCCTTATTGTCCTTAGAGATGCGACCCTCGCCGCCGACCTTGGCCTAACCCTAACAAAGGGCCCCACTGGACTGAGGAGCGCCTCTGGAATGAGGGGTGCCTCATGACTGAGGAAACTCCTCCGGACTGAGGTCCAGCTCCGGAGTGAAGGGCAGCTCATGACTGAGAGGTAGCTCATGATCCTGGCTGAATGGTGGCTCTGGCGGATCCTGGCTTACTGGCGGCTCTGGCGGATCCTGGCTGACTGGCGGATCCTGGCTGACTGGCGGCTCTGGGGGATCCTGGCTGACTGGCGGCTCTGGCGCATCCTGGCTGACTGGCGGCTCTGGCGGCTCCTTGCAGACTGGCGGCTCATGACAGATGGGAGACTCTAGCAGCTCTGGACAGACGGGAGACTCTAACAGCTTTGGACAGGTGGGAGACTCTAGCAGCTCTGGACAGGCGGGAGACTCTAGCAGCTCTGGACAGGCGAGGCGCACTGTAGGCCTGGTACATGGTGCTGGCACTGGTGGTACTGGGCCGAGGACACGCACCTCAGGGCGAGTGCGGGGAGGAGAAACATGGAGTACTGGGCTCTGGACACGCACAGGAAGCCTGGTGCGGGGGGCTGCTACCGGAGGGCTGGTGCGTGTAGGTGGTACTTGATAGACCGGACCGTGCAGGCGCACTGGAGCTCTTGAGCACCGAGCCTGCCCAACCTTACCTGGCTCGATGCCCACTCTAGCCCAGCCGTTACGAGGAGCTGGAATGTACCGCACCGGGCTATGCACCCGCACTGGAGACACCGTGCGCTCCACAGCATAACACGGTGCCTGCCCGGTCTCTCTTGCTCTCCAGTAAGCACAGGAAGTTGGCGCAGGTCTCCTACCTGGCTTCGCCATACTCCATGTGTGCCACCCCCCAATTTTTGGGGCTGCCTCTCGGGCTTCCTAACGCGCCGCCGTGCTCGTTTCGCCAACTCCATTCTCCTGTAACCCTCCTCGCACTGCTCCAGCGAATCCCAGGCGGGCTCCGGCACTCTCCCTGGGTCGACCGCCCACCTGTCTATCTCTTCCCAAGTAGTATAGTCCAGATTCTGCTCCCATGTCCAGAAATCCTGACATCGCTGCCTCTCCTGATCCTGCCAGACACACAACATAGAATGCCCACCCAGCTCACATCCTGACCAACACTAAAACAAGGAAATCACAAAAGAACTATGGTCAAAATGTGACACTTGTGCTTGGGCCTGGATGTGTGTTCCCCCACGTGGACCAGCCCCCTAACAATTTGAGTTCAACCAATGAGCTTCAGCCCCTTGCCATGTGTGTGACAGTTAGCATGAGGCACATCATGCACACACAGAGTGAGAGGGAGAGCAATGATGTGGTGCACGTATCTGCACATAATTTTCGAGGACCATGAGCACAATTTAAAAAAATAAAATACAACTTTCAGAACTACTGGTTAAAAAGTATACCAAAGTACTGGAGACACTCTTTAACAACCGCACTAAAACAACTGCCCTGATTTTTCAATATTTACATTGAATATCATCTGTTTCCTGCTAACTTTTATATGAAGTGCACATTACAATTATAGTTAAAGGGTAACTGTTTAATGAAATGCCTGTATGCATAAACCAGATGGTGTCATTATCCATGGTTGGAATTGAGTGTAATTAAAACCACACTCTATTCTCATGCAATGCATGCATTATGATGTCAATGTTGATCTACCAACTCTACTCTATTGAATCGGGGAATAACAGAGAAAGGAAATGTATATTAATTTAGTTGTCATAACAGACACCATAGACTGACATTAAGCGGCAACAAAAGCAGCCAATATGAAGGGATGAAATCACTTCTGTGAAAACCAATAAGCGATGTCTGTGGCTGAGAGTTTCTGTTAATGTCAGGCAGATGCGAAGATGGCAGGTTATCTTGCTTGGCATTAATGTGCAAGCTCGAATGAAAGAAAGAAAGGAGGAAGATGTGAGGGATGTTTGGCTGCTCGGAAAGACATAATAATAATAATAATAATAATAATAAAAATATAATATATGCCATTTAGCAGACGCTTTTATCCAAAGCGACTTACAGTCATGTGTGCATACATTCTACATATGGGTGGTCCCGGGGATCGAACCCACTACCCTGGCTTTACAAGCGCCATGCTCTACCAACTGAGCTACAGAAGGACCACATTCTCACCGGAGTGTGTAAAAACCTAAATGTGTTCTGGAGTGACATTTCTTCACTGTTTTCCCAGTTTGTCTCCATCTCTCTCGCTTCTGATTATGAACCACTCCCAAAAATAAAGCATTTATGCTGCAAAAATTGTATTAAAGTGACTGCTAAGTGATTTGTCTATATTTAGACAACATATTGGAAAATAAATCCAACAAATCAAATTATACATGACGAACTGAGCTAAACAAGTATGACTAAAACTCTGTGAGAAAACCGCCAAGGCATCAGATGGGTATTATTCTATCTAGTGCTTCACACTCAATGTCAGGCAGGAACATGAGGAAATGTTTTGCAAAAAAATGCATTGAAAGTATAGGGAGTGTACCCACCTATTTTTTTACTACTACATCACTGGTTACCTTAATATATGGACGCAATCAATTGACGATTCAGCTAGATTTAGTGCACCAAAAGCCTGTCCCCACTTCAATTCATTTGGGGACAACTGTGAATGAATTATTCAACGCTTTCCACTTCATCCTTGGCTGCCAGGCTCTCTAAAAGGATTAGAAGAAGTATGAATGAAGAAAACAGTGCATGGTGAGGACAATGCACCGCCGGGCCAAATGGATCAATGTGGGCCATTAAAGACACATTATATGGAGGAGGTTACGAGTGTCCATTCGTCGAACTGTCAGAAACATCATACTGGGCATTTGTCATTAAAAACGATGGTAAATACTAAAGACTATGCAGTTTGTAAATGAATGTGCGGCCTACACCGTGCTTGCAGGACTGTCAAACTTAGCAACAGCTTGATAATATTTTTGCTCCCTTATGTCTTGAAATTATACTTTTTTTGCCCTCTCATTCACTCTCCCATCCAATGTTGTGGTAAGATTCATACTTTTACACTGCAAAACATCACGGACAACACAGATGTGACAGCGGCCATCAATCATGCTGTCTAGCTCAGTTGAGACGATCCACTTTTGTTTCCGAATTGCGTTGTAATTTGTGTCTTGGGGGAGAAAAATTGCCAGTTAGGAAAGTTCCTGTTGGAGACTTGAAGGTCTTTGCACTCTAATTTGGCAGTGTCAGCAGATGATTGACAGCTCTATGGCATTGTGGACTGATGTTGTAGACTGGTGGCAGCTCTCGTGATGAGTGGCAATCAGACTATTATACAGGGGAAACGTATGGCATGCCATTTGCTGTGATACGTCTATCAATGGGAATAATGTTCTATTAGCACTGTCAGTGGAGTGATGGAAAAATCACTGGGGACCTTACCCAGTGGTGTAGGAAAGTTCTGGAAACAGCACTGGATTGTATACAGTTCAAAGCATACATGTAGGGAGGGCATTGGTTTCTTGTAAGGTTTGGGTTAAGATGTTTGGCCAACGTCCTGTCTACCACTGGCTAAATGGTTTGACCTGGTGTAGTTATTGATGCTGTCTTGGATGAACATGATGAAATTTGCCTCATGCTTTTACACAAGTTTTTTTAAAGGCATAAAGCAGGGCTGCCAAATCCTCTTCCTGGAGATCTACCGTCCTATAGGTTTCCAGACCAACCCTAACCTTCAGCTAGTTAAGGTCTTGGTGAGCAGCTAATAAGTAGAATCATGTGTGCTAAATTAGGGTTTGACTGTAAACCTACAGGATGTTAGAGCTCAAGGAATACAGTAGGTTTGGGTAGCGCTGGCATAAACGGGTGTTTTTTGAATCTGCTTTTGGAAACCACTTGAGAGTAAATCTGATATTAGAGTTATCAGTTACTTTTGAAATAATTGTAGGGCTAGCAGGTCATTGGAAAAGGCCATGTCTTGGAAGACAATGCATTGCATTTGCTCATTAGCCCTCTCAATCTCAACTCTGGCCCTCAAAGTCAGTTCCACTGCATTTTTTCATTGTTCTCCTCTAATCAGGGACTGTTTAAGACTGGGGACACCAGATGGGTGCAATTAATTATCAGGTTGAACAGAAAACCAGTTGGCCAAAACAAAAGTGACGTAGGTCAAATATGATCAAATATAATGACAAGATAGTTGAGTGACTGCTCCAACAATGGAAATACATGTACGCAAAAATGGAAGGCAGGCGGGAGAAGGAGAGGGCAGATACACGTGTGAACAACAGGCTATTACTAAGTTGTTTTTCTCAGTTGCCAGAATGCCACGTGCATCCACTTACATCAGTACATTTGTAACAGCCTAAACATGACGTAACTTCTATAAGATCAAATAAGCCTGGCGTATTTAACACTCTCCCATAGACCTCCATACAAAAAAATCACTTGGTCTGCTTATCTTACCTGGACAGATTTTGGGCAGAAGTAATCCTCTCGCTTTGCCTCTTTATCTCTGCGAAGGTTAAGCACATGGAGTAATGAGTAGGATTCTGTGTTTTCACATGCAAAATTCATTGATTTTCATACAAATGCTTTATCTACCTTCCCAATAAAAACTTGTTTGATACTTCCAAGATGGCGTAGCAGTAAGAGTAAGACGTCCTGTCGTGTCGTGTCCCTCAAATTTTTTGCTAAACCTCACCTTCTAAATACTCTCCTGCAACCCGCCTCACCCAAATGTAGCTATTTTTCCTAAAGTATTTATATTTACTTCGGATCCGGAACCCCTCAACTGAAGCTAGCCAGCTAGCCAGCTAACCATCAGCTAACCTTTAGCTCGGAAAGCTCTCGCCAGTTCGAACAACGCGACTCTAACCAGAGCATAACGGACCTATTTATTTTTTTATCCCCGGATTCCCACCGCAAACGGAACATTTTTCAGCTGGATCTTCACAACTAGCTATCTAGCTAACCGCAACCCCGGATGATTACTCCTGGCTAGCGTTTCCACCCACTTAGCTTGAAGCTAGCCCGGCCAGAGCCCCTGTGCTACCACCGTAGCATACTCCTGGGCTACAATATCCGGACCCAAGACCGGTCTATCGATGTCACCGCATGAAGAGGAATAAACAGACTCACCCCATCGCGACGTCCCCCAAAGGCTAACTCTCTAGCCCTTGCTATCTCCTTGCTTGCTAATTCGGCCTGCTAACTGCTAGCTTGTTTAGCCCCGGTCCGCTAACTGCTACCTTGTTTAGCCCCGGCCTACTAACTGTTAGCTTGTTAGCACAGGCCTGCTAACCGTCTGAATCGCCGCGTCCCAAACACTCACTGGACCCATATTTACTTTCTATCTCTTTTCGATTTTTTATTTCTTTATACCTTTCGGTAACCTGCCTCACCCTATGCGATACGGAATCGCTATTATTTTTTATAACACACTCAAGAACCTCCAGAAGCTAACCAGCTAACTAGCTACAAGGTATTTAGTCATTGTTAGTTTTTTTTACCTGGATAACACTCGCCAGTCCAGCTTCCCTGCCCCATCCACCGCTGCCCCCTGGACACTGATCACTTGGCTACATAGCTGATGCATGCTGGACTGTTCATTAATCACGGTACTCCATTCTGCTTGTTTGTTTTATCTGTCGGCCCCGTTGCCTAGTCAACGCCATTTTACCTGCTGTTGTTGTGCTAGCTGATTAGCTGTTGTTGTCTCACCTACTGTTTTAGCTAGCTCTCCCAATTCAACACCTGTGATTACTGTATGCCTCGCTGTATGTCTCTCTCAAATGTCAATATGCCTTGTATACTGTTGTTCAGGTTAGTTATCATTGTTTTAGTTCACAATGGAGCCCCTAGTTCCACTCTTCATACCCCTGATACCTCCTTTGTCCCACCTCCCACACATGCGGTGACCTCACCCATTACAACCAGCATGTCCAGAGATACAACCTCTCTCATCATCACCCAGTGCCTGGGCTTACCTCCGCTGTACCCGTACCATACCATACCCCTGTCTGCGCATTATGCCCTGAATATATTCTACCATGCCCAGAAACCTGCTCCTCTTATTCTCTGTCCCCAACGCTCTAGGCGGCCAGTTTTGATAGCCTTTAGCCGCACCCTCATACTACTCCTTCTCTGTTCCGCGGGTGATGTGGAGGTAAACCCAGGCCCTGCATGTCCCCAGGCACCCTCATTTGTTGACTTCTGTGATCGAAAAAACCTTGGTTTCATGCATGTCAACATCAGAAGCCTCCTCCCTAAGTTTGTTTTACTCACTGCTTTAGCACACTCTGCTAACCCTGATGTCCTTGCCGTGTCTGAATCCTGGCTCAGGAAGGCCACCAAAAATTCTGAGATTTCCATACCCAACTATAACATCTTCCGTCAAGACAGAACTGCCAAAGGGGGAGGAGTTGCAGTCTACTGCAGAGATAGCCTGCAAAGTAATGTCATACTTTCCAGGTCCATACCCAAACAGTTTGAACTACTAATTTTGAAAATTACTCTCTCCAGAAATAAGTCTCTCACTGTTGCCGCCTGCTACCGACCCCCCTCAGCTTCCAGCTGTGCCCTGGACACCATTTGTGAATTGATCGCCCCCCATCTAGCTTCAGAGTTTGTTCTGTTAGGTGACCTAAACTGGGATATGCTTAACACCCCGGCAGTCCTACAATCTAAGCTAGATGCCCTCAATCTCACACAAATCATCAAGGAACCCAACAGGTACAAACATAACTCTGTAAACAAGGGCACCCTCATAGACGTCATCCTGACCAACTGGCCCTCCAAATACACCTCCGCTGTCTTCAACCTGGATCTCAGCGATCACTGCCTCATTGCCTGTATACGCTACGGAGACGCAGTCAAACGACCACCCCTCATCACTGTCAAACGCTCCCTAAAACACTTCTGTGAGCGGGCCTTTCTAATCGACCTGGCCCGGGTATCCTGGAAGGACATTGACCTCATCCCGTCAGTTGAGGATGCCTGGTCATTCTTCAAAAGTAACTTCCTCACCATTTTAGAAAATGCAGAACTAAGAACAGATACAGCCCTTGGTTGACTCCAGACCTGACTGCCCTTGACCAGCACAAAAACATCCTGTGGCTGACTGCAATAACATCGAATAGTCCCCGCGATATGCAACTGTTCAGGGAAGTCAGGAACCAATACACGCAGTCAGTCAGGAAAGCTAAGGCCAGCTTCTTCAGGCAGAAGTTTGCATCCTGTAGCTCCAACTCCAAAAAGTTCTGGGACACTGTGAAGTCCATGGAGAACAAGAGCACCTCCTCCCAGCTGCCCACTGCACTGAGGCTAGGTAACACGGTCACCACCGATAAATCCATGATTATCAAAAACTTCAACAAGCATTTCTCGGCGGCTGGCCATGCCTTCCGCCTGGCTACTCCAACCTCGGCCAACAGCTCCCCCCCCGCAGCTACTCGCCCAAGCCTCTCCAGGTTCTCCTTTACCCAAATCCAGATAGCAGATGTTCTGAAAGAGCTGCAAAACCTGGACCCATACAAATCAGCTGGGCTTGACAATCTGGACCCTCTATTTCTGAAACTATCCGCCGCCATTGTCGCAACCCCTATTACCAGCCTGTTCAACCTCTCTTTCATATCGTCTGAGATCCCCAAGGATTGGAAAGCTGCCACAGTCATCCCCCTCTTCAAAGGGGGAGACACCCTGGACCCAAACTGTTACAGACCTATATCCATCCTGCCCTGCCTATCTAAGGTCTTCAAAAGCCAAGTCAACAAACAGGTCACTGACCATCTCGAATCCCACCGTGCAATCTGGTTTCCGAGCCGGTCACGGGTGCACCTGAGCCACACTCAAGGTACTAAACGATATCATAACCGCCATCGATAAAAGACAGCACTGTGCAGCCGTCTTCATCGACCTTGCCAAGGCTTTCGACTCTGTCAATCACCATATTCTTATCGGCAGACTCAGTAGCCTCGGTTTTTCGGATGACTGCCTTGCCTGGTTCACTAATTACTTTGCAGACAGAGTTCAGTGTGTCAAATCGGAGGTCATGCTGTCCGGTCCTCTGGCAGTCTCTATGGGGGTGCCACAGGGTTCAATTCTCGGGCCGACTCTTTTCTCTGTATATATCAATAATGTTGCTCTTGCTGCGGGCGATTCCCTGATCCACCTCTACGCAGACGACACCATTCTATATACTTCCGGCCCGTCCTTGGACACTGTGCTATCTAACCTCCAAACGAGCTTCAATGCCATACAACACTCCTTCCGTGGCCTCCAACTGCTCTTAAACGCTAGTAAAACCAAATGCATGCTTTTCAACCGATCGCTGCCTGCACCCGCATGCCCGACTAGCATCACCACCCTGGATGGTTCCGACCTTGAATATGTGGACATCTATAAGTACCTAGGTGTCTGGCTAGACTGTAAACTCTCCTTCCAGACTCATATCAAACATCTCCAATCGAAAATCAAATCAAGAGTCGGCTTTCTATTCCGCAACAAAGCCTCCTTCACTCACGCCGCCAAACTAGTAAAACTGACTATCCTACCGATCCTCGACTTCGGCGATGTCATCTACAAAATTGCTTCCAACACTCTACTCAGCAAACTGGATGCAGTTTATCACAGTGCCATCCGTTTTGTCACTAAAGCACCTTATACCACCCACCACTGTGACTTGTATGCTCTAGTCGGCTGGCCCTCGCTACATATTCGTCGCCAGATCCACTGGCTCCAGGTCATCTACAAGTCCATGCTAGGTAAAGCTCCGCCTTATCTCAGTTCACTGGTCACGATGGCAACACCCATCCGTAGCACGCGCTCCAGCAGGTTTATCTCACTGATCATCCCTAAAGCCAACACCTCATTTGGCCGCTTTTCGTTCCAGTACTCTGCTGCCTGTGACTGGAACGAATTGCAAAAATCGCTGAAGTTGGAGACTTTTATCTCCCTCACCAACTTCAAACATCTGCTATCTGAGCAGCTAACCGATCGCTGCAGCTGTACATAGTCTATTGGTAAATAGCCCACCCATTTTCACCCACCTCATCCCCATACTGTTTTTATTTATTTACTTTTTTGCACACCAATATCTCTACCTGTACTTGACCATCTGATCATTTATCACTCCAGTGTTAATCTGCAAAATTGTGTAATTATTCGCCTACCTCCTCATGCCTTTTGCACACAATGTATATAGACTCCCCTTTTTTTCCTACTGTGTTATTGACTTGTTAATTGTTTACTCCATGTGTAACTCTGTGTTGTCTGTTCACACTGCTATGCTTTATCTTGGCCAGGTCGCAGTTGCAAATGAGAACTTGTTCTCAACTAGCCTACCTGGTTAAATAAAGGTGAAATAAAATTTCAAAAAACATATACAGTATTTTAAAGAAAAACTATGATTTACATTTCTGAACGATGCATCATGCTGCATTGTTAACAATATGACAGAGCAGTGCAGATAACTGTTCCAGTTGAGCAGGGCTTTACCCGGTGCAACCCAGACCAGTTTCATCGAATACCTTCAATGTATCTGGGGGTTTGTTCAAGAGCATCTAACATTGAAATCTGATCTCTCTGAAAAGACAAATGAGGTTGGCAAGCAAGGTGCCTTTGTTTCCATGCAGTCCCACTGGTCGCTTTCTTTATGATCACTTTCCTGTAACTCTGTTTGTTGTGAAACAATTCAATCAATTCTTTCTGCTAAAGGTCATTTGGTCAGAGATGACACCAATGTTTCATATGGCCTTGTTCTCTTTTGCAAACAAGAATTGAAAAGCAATATTGTCCATGTTGATACAGTTGCTTGCCAGAATCACAGAAAAGGCTTTTGATATATTTGTCTAACACTTAGACATTACTAACACTGAGTGGTGTGTGTGTGTGTGTGTGTGTGTGTGTGTGTGTGTGTGTGTGTGTGTGTGTGTGTGTGTGTGTGTGTGTGTGTGTGTGTGTGTGTGTGTGTGTGCGTGCGTGCGTGCGTGCGTGCGTGCGTGCGTGCGTGCGTGCGTGCGTGCGTGCGTGCGTGCGTGCGTGCGTGCGTGTGTCCGTGTGTGCCTGTGTCTATGTGCGTGTGTATTTGTTCATAGGCATTAAAGTAAGCTCATATTCCTTAATGACCATTGAATTAGGCAGAGCCAAAATGATCCAAAGCCTCAGTGAAAACACCATTTTTCAAGAAGCCAGCTGTTGTAATTTGTTTGCAGACCTCCTCATTCACAGCATATGGCTCAGGATGTGATTTGTCCCTTTTCCTTTGACATTGAAGCATTTGGCACTTTACAAAATGGCACTCAACAATTCATATGCAATTTGTGATTGCCCACAGGATACATAAGCAGAGCGACATATTCATCTCTGATGAATTGAACTTGCAGTGCTGCGTGAAATCATATTCTGGAGCTCATGCTGTTGTAGGATTTAATTTACTGGGTCCTCTCTGCTTGTTCTCTCTGCAGAAATGTTATCCATTGTAAAATGAAATATGAATATTGGCAACACTCTGAGAAGGGAAAAATAGAATACACTGAAATATCAAGATCAAGATTAAATGATAAGATAGGTAACAGCCATCAAAAAAATAAAACATTCTAGTATTTCAGTAATTCCTTCATTGACAATATTCCTCCTTAATCTCATGTTCTGGTTGTTATTGGCAGTATAACCATAGGTCCATGAAGCAGAGTTTTCAATGAAAATCACAGTAGTGTGACTGTGTTGTAATCAGGAAGTGTTCATAGGATTACCATGTATCAATTATACTGTTTATGTGCTAAATACAGAGAATCCTACCCCAGTTTCAAATTTCCATCTAATGATTTTGATCTATGCTGGGAGGAAATAAGAGGGCCCATTCATTCTCAAAATGAGATTTGCATATTGCTCGAAGGAAGGAAGTATACAGTCATAACCATTCTCTCCAACTATTTTCAATGTCTGTAACAGACATTTTATGCCATTATACAACTTGTGACAACCTCACCCAGTTGTGACACCTCTATTTCTCTATGTAAACTTGTTCACGTTTTTTGTCAGAGGCTGACATCAGGACAGGTATGATGTCATCAATCTAGGACACCTATACTGTTTCCATGGACAGTCACACATCCAGGACAGTCACACATCCAATTCCAACTTCCATTAACATGTATCCTAATATGGACACCATACACAATCTACATTTTGCTCTCCAATGGAATCAGAATATGTGTTCCAACCCTTTAGCACAAATATCAACTACTGTTATCGGATTAGGTGGTCACATGTAGTGGATGGAAATTATACAACCATTATGTAGAAATTATGTTGAATATAATAATTAAGTACATTAATCAATCTGACTCCAATTTATGTGAATAAATGCAACAAGCCTTGTAGATCTCTGGAGGAATCTAGTCAAGGTAGCGAGCCTTACATCACCTCTCAGCCTGACTATAATGAACATGTATCTTACTTGCACTGTTATACAATTATTAAAAGACTAGATACAAATAGCTAATCTTGGCGACCAAATTTTCTAGCATTAATATATTGAGGCAAACAGATCAAAGATGTCAAGGTTGTACCGAAGCATGTGCAATGTATAGTTTTTATATAACAACTATAGAAATAGACTTAATCAATTATAAGCCTATAGTCAATCAAATAATGACTCTGTAAAATGAGGAATGCATTTACCCACTTCAACTAATATAATTTATTAGTCACGAAAGAAATAACACTCAAACAACTACAGTGCACATGAAATACATTAAACATTACAGACTACTCCAAGTAAATGACTATCACCAATAGGCTAAGACTTAATGTGGTTACATGTGTCTTCAGTTCAGAATAATCTCAAACATAAAAAACGATCTGTGTGATACACACAAGAGCTTGGTAACAAGTCCTGAAAGCATAAGTGAATTCACTGTCCTTTTAACCAAATTCAAGCAAGAACTCACCCCCAATCTGCATGAACATTTCTTTGCATTTTGCTAGTAAAAACAAAAGGCAAGAACAACCCACCCAGATTCTAATCTAATCATCTCAATTTAAATGATGGGCGCACACCAGTGTCACTCCTCTTTGAGCTATCCTCCGTCCAACCAACAAAAAACACAGTTTCCCTGTAACAATAAATCCATAGCACTTACAGTACAATAAAACATATACAAATTCATACTGCTCTTTATCAAATTCATTCATACTGCTCTTTATCAAATTCATTCATACTTCAAATTCATACTGCTCTTTATCAAATTCATACTGCTCTTTATCAAATTCATACTGCTCTTTATCAAATTCATTCATACTGCTCTTTATCAAATTCATTCATACTGCTCTTTATCAAATTCATTCATACTGCTCTTTATGAACTCTTGAAACCTGACCATTTAAATAAAACAGTAACATTAATTTTGAATATTTCACACCTCCAACACTGTCCGTGCTCTCAAGGTTCTGCGGGAATGTCCCTCAACCAAGAAGACCACAGATAAGGTGTGTTTTACCCTTGTGAAAGCCCACAAATGGTCAGTCATCAAAACAAGGTCATAAATCTTGATTTCATTTTTTTTAATCTGATCCTCTTATCCAGTTCAACTAGGGTTAAGTGCCTTTCTCAAGGGCACATCAACAGATTTTTCACCTTGTCGGCTCATGGATTCGAACCAGCAATCTTTCAATTACTGGCCCAACACCCTTAACCGCTAGGCCACCGAAAGTACCATCATGCTGTGCTCCCATGCCAGCCAGTCCCCAGTTGCTAGTGTCGCCGGTTGCTAGTGTCACCAGTTGCGAATATCACCTTATCTCATTCTTCCACTACACACACACACACAAGGTAAGACATTATTAGCTTGCTATTGGAAAGGCCAGTGAAAGCTGCTTTAGATAGAACCTTTTTCAATTATGGTTTGAAAAGAGTGGCTTTGTGGCGGACAATATCTCAAGCATTAATATCTGCTTGACCGTGCCTTAAAAAAAGCCAAGGGGATTGGAAAAAAACCTTCTGCCTCGAAAAGTTTACTAAATGTGAAGTTTCTTTGGGCAATATCCAAAACATATGCTTGCCAATGCCTCTAAAACTTAGAACTTTGATCTTGAAGAAACAAGATAAATCAATTGTCTATAAAGTACTGGCTACCTTTTAGTAGTAGCTGTTCAGTATAGTAGAAGGTGTAGTACAATAGCTTACATATTATTTCCTGAATCATTTTCAGAGGGAATGTTGCGACAGTAGTTGTGAATGACCGACTGGAGTGACATTGAGTTTGTGTATATATTATAATGACATTTTGTGATGTGTTTGTTAGTTTTGGACTTCGGAAAGGGTTTTTTCGGTTGTTTGGGCACACAACATTCTTTCTTGAGGCTAGCCAATGTCGGTAGCCGAAGTCTACGCCCCTTTGTCAGTGATTGGTCAACAGTAGGGATTCTTCAGTAGTAGTCTTGTTTTCATCCACATTTTTTCTTTGAGCAATCTGCACCAAACATCTTAGTTAGATATAAAATTGTGTGACTAAGATCTTTGCAAAAATGTATTACAGATTTCTTGAGTTATCTTACTATTTGAGGAAGTGAATACTGGCTACGGGTTTCTCAAAATGGACAAATATTCCTATTGATGCCTTTTTTTTCATTTTTCGAGCGAAGGTCTTTTAAGGGAGTATGTGAGCACACTCGCTTGTCTCGCCTAGCGAACTTCAGCTAGCCGCCAGCCGAGCTGAAGCACGTTAAGGCAGTGAGAAATTGGACTCACTGAGAGAGGGAACACACCTTTGGGTAAGGTTTTGTGGAGGTATAAGGAGAAATTAGCACACTAGTAGAAATGGCGTTCCCTTTCAACAGTGTCAACGCCAAACCCTTCTTCAGGTGAGGAGTGCAAAGCAGGAAAACAGGTGCAACCAGTACTCTACTGGACGAGTTTCGCACTCCCTTGTCATCAAGGCAAAGTGTGGCTACTTTGAAGAATCTCAAACATAAAACATATTTTGATTTGTTTAACACTTTTTTTGGTTACTACATGATTCCATATGCTATTTAATAGTTTTGATGTCTTCACTATTATTCTACAATGTAGAAAATAGCCAAAATAAAGAAAAACCCTTGAATAAGTAGGTGTGTCCAAACTTTTGACTGGTACTGTAAATCATTGACAAACTCGGCTAATTCTATATGAACTTTAATCATTAATAATGGAGAGAGGACAAGAGGAGACCGCAGTCTGCATCTGTTCACTTTTTTCCCCTCTTTCGTTCGAGGAGCAAGGGA
The DNA here is from genome assembly GCF_021184085.1 of Oncorhynchus gorbuscha. Lineage (NCBI taxonomy): Eukaryota > Metazoa > Chordata > Actinopteri > Salmoniformes > Salmonidae > Oncorhynchus > Oncorhynchus gorbuscha. The sequence continues at coordinate 88,233,861 of NC_060174.1, forward strand.
GGGAGGTGAGGGTGGGGGGGATGAGGAGATGGGGGTTCATCATTTCATCTCTTGACATGATTAGTTCACTGGGGGGTTTCCATGTGGCGGTGGTAGCTACCCCCACACCCACCATCCCATCCACTGTGTAGGCAAAAAACCCTCCCCCCAGAGCACCCAGGCATCTCAAGGTTTCAAGAGGCTCTTCATTACAGCTTAATAACATGTCATCTAACGTTATTCCTCCGAGTGAAGCTCCAGCTAATCTTTAAACGTGGCTAATTCATCACTGTATGTCCGTCCTCGACAGCGCTCAGAGCCAGGCCAGCCAAAGCCCCTTTGATTTTAAAGACACTGAAATACAATTAAGAAGTTCCTTGAGGAAGATAAGAAGCACATTTTATACATCTCAAGAACTGTTCTTTGTGTCTTAGATAAGGATCATTTTTAATACATTTTTACGTCTCAAATATTTTAGAATCAATGAAGTTACTTCCACTGTTATTAGATATGTGGGGAATGAGCAAGACATTTAAAACAAAATGTATACTTTGTTTTTATTGTAGGAACACAAAGAAACTACCAATAAAGTCAAATAAAAGCAGAATTAAAATGTAAAAAAAGATCTGGCAGTTACAGTGCACGTCACACCTTCATCATCATATCATCATATTAGTTACATTGACATCTCTGAATTAGACCTTTTCCAAGTACGAAACCCATTTTCCCCAGTATTCTTGACCTCTCTCCTGTTGAGTTATTTTTGTAGGAAAAGTAAAGTCCTTTGTCTTAAACACACCTTTATTTAGTGCACTCTACTTGTAAGAATCACGGATATGAACACCGTAGACTCATAATGGTCATAACACCATGGAAGAGAAACAATACTAACTATGTAGACTGCCATGCAGAATAAATACTTTATCAGCCCACAGAGAAAAGATCACTGTTAGTTAACATAATCAATGTTGAAATAGCTAATTAGGGTAGCATAATTTGTCTGATTCTCTGTAATAATGCTATGGAAATGTATAATGCGTTATATTTTGTAAAGTGCTTTCTTGCGTCAAACAACACAACACCATCTTCAGTCACCTCCTTGTCTGAAGGACAGTTGGATAAACAGGTTCATGTCAAGCCCTGCATGTTTTTGTTTTTTTAAGTCTGTAGGCCTACATTGAACACCACACATTGGCTGCTACTGTAATCCTAAACAGAACTCTAATCATCTGTGTACACCAGGTAACAAGCCTTTATAACTCAACATACCACTAGCAACATTGTATCAGGTTTAGGTTTCATTTTAAATGTCCTTTCTCACCTAAGTTATTCCTAATCTTTCTGAGCAAGTGCCTTCTGAGAGACACCCACAACCTAAGGTTGGGTGTGAGGTAGGGTGTGAGGGAGTATATCCAGTCACCTTCAGTGGTTCTCAGTGCTGGGAAAATGGCCAGTGTTGGATTAAAATATCGACATGCAACTAGATAAAGGGAAGCCTTAATGGATTCACACCCCACGTTAGAGCATAAACCGTGTTACTCAGCTCACTCCGGGGACCATGTAGGATGGATTGCAGCCTTACGTAGGCCCGACCACAGAACAATGTGTGCTGGTTTACCTACAGAAGCCACATGTACTGTAGTTTTGGCTGCACAGTTCACTTCCCTTACAAGCATCACATCCAATGTTCCCTCTCATTTTTTCCCAAAATTTCAGGTCTGCTGAGCGCAAATTCTGTGCAACTTCCAGCGTGCATTTACTGTGAACACTGAGGGTGTACCCACTTAAAGTTACAGTTTTAACAGTGGCCAAGTAGGCTACTGTGGCTAATTAATCATAATGTCGGCCTACCCGAGTGGCTTACCATTAAAAACTATGGAGAAAATGCATCCCATAACATTTTAACATGGAAATAGCTGCTCTATCATTAAGCTAGTGGTATGTTGAGTTATAAAGGCTTGTTACTCGGTGTACACAGATGATTAGAGTTCTGTTTAGGATTCAACAAGTAGTCTTGTATTTTTATTTTTTTACCTTTATTTAACTACGCAGGTCAGTTAAGAACAAATTCTTATTTTCAATGACGGCCTAGGAACAGTGGGTTAACTGCCTTGTTCAGGGGCAGAATGACACATTTGTACCTTGTCAGCTCGGGGATTTGTAGTAAGGGGTTACTAGTCCAACGCTCTAACCACTAGGCTACGCTGCCGCCCCATATTTCTCTCCTGCCTTCGCTCTCCTAAAGCATCAATGTTTTGTGTGAAGACTGACTTTTTACAGAGAAGCGTAAACAAATCAAGGATGCATTTCTTTTCATGGTGTATGTCTGCGTTGTTTGGCTTTATTTCACGTAGTCGCTTTTGTTGCAATTTGTGTTGGGTTACGATTGTTCCGAGGTGTTAATCCTATGAGGCTCTTGTTGTTCTGGCAATATTACATCAGTCAAGTACTTCAGCCCTAAACACTTCACAGCTGAATTTTGATGGGAACAGAACCAGTAAAGAACATGGGGAAACATTTCCTGTGAACAAATTGAATGGCGACGCTATTCATTTTATATATATATTGTTTAACCTTGAGCAGTAAGGAAACACCTTTTAAGATAATGCATTTGTAAGATAATATCACTTTGAATTAATAGGTTATAGCAATAGCTTTTCTGGATTGAGAGGTGAGACATTCCACAATAACAGCTGTTTGTTAAAAGTATTGCATTAGTTTTTATTTGATTTATTTCACCTTTATTTAACCAGGTAGGCAAGTTGAGAACAAGTTCTCATTTACAATTGCGACCTGGCCAAGATAAAGCAAAGAAGTTCGACAGATACAACGACACAGAGTTACACATGGAGTAAAACAAACATACATTCAATAATACAGTATACACAAGTCTATATACAATGTGAGCAAATGAGGTGAGAAGGGAGGTAAAGGCAAAAAAGGCCATGGTGGCAAAGTAAATACAATATAGCAAGTAAAACACTGGAATGGTAGTTTTGCAATGGAAGAATGTGCAAAGTAGAAATACAAATAATGGGATGCAAAGGAGCAAAATAAATAAATAAATTAATTAATTAAATACAGTTGGGAAAGAGGTAGTTGTTTGGGCTAAATTATAGGTGGGCTATGTACAGGTGCAGTAATCTGTAAGATGCTCTGACAGTTGGTGCTTACAGCTAGTGAGGGAGATAAGTGTTTCCAGTTTAAGAGATTTTTGTAGTTCGTTCCAGTCATTGGCAGCAGAGAACTGGAAGGAGAGGCGGCCAAAGAAAGAATTGGTTTTGGGGGTGACTAGAGAGATATACCTGCTGGAGCGTGTGCTACAGGTGGGAGATGCTATGGTGACCAGCGAGCTGAGATAAGGGGGGACTTTACCTAGCAGGGTCTTGTAGATGACATGGAGCCAGTGGGTTTGGCGACGAGTATGAAGCGAGGGCCAGCCAACGAGAGCGTACAGGTCGCAATGGTGGGTAGTATATGGGGCTTTGGTGACAAAACGGATTGCACTGTGATAGACTGCATCCAATTTGTTGAGTAGGGTATTGGAGGCTATTTTGTAAATGACATCGCCAAAGTCGAGGATTGGTAGGATGGTCAGTTTTACAAGGGTATGTTTGGCAGCATGAGTGAAGGATGCTTTGTTGCGAAATAGGAAGCCAATTCTAGATTTAACTTTGGATTGGAGATGTTTGATGTGGGTCTGGAAGGAGAGTTTACAGTCTAACCAGACACCTAAGTATTTGTAGTTGTCCACGTATTCTAAGTCAGAGCCGTCCAGAGTAGTGATGTTGGACAGGCGGGTAGGTGCAGGTAGCGATCGGTTGAAAAGCATGCATTTAGTTTTACTTGTATTTAAGAGCAATTGGAGGCTACGGAAGGAGAGTTGTATGACATTGAAGCTTGCCTGGAGGGTTGTTAACACAGTGTCCAAAGAAGGGCCGGAAGTATACAGAATGGTGTCGTCTGCGTAGAGGTGGATCAGAGACTCACCAGCAGCAAGAGCGACCTCATTGATGTATACAGAGAAGAGAGTCGGTCCAATAATTGAACCCATTTACATTTACATTTAAGTCATTTAGCAGACGCTCTTATCCAGAGCGACTTACAATTGGTGCATTCACCTTATGACATCCAGTGGAACAGTCACTTTACAATAGTGCATCTAAATCTTAAAGGGGGGGGATACTTATCCTATCCTAGGTATTCCTTAAAGAGGTGGGGTTTCAGGTGTCTCCGGAAGGTGGTGATTGACTCCGCTGTCCTGGCGTCGTGAGGGAGTTTGTTCCACCATTGGAGGGCCAGAGCAGCGAACAGTTTTGACTGGGCTGAGCGGGAGCTGTACTTCCTCAGTGGTAGGGAGGCGAGCAGGCCAGAGGTGGATGAACGCAGTGCCCTTGTTTGGGTGTAGGGCCTGATCAGAGCCTGGAGGTACTGAGGTGCCGTTCCCCTCACAGCTCCGTAGGCAAGCACCATGGTCTTGTAGCGGATGCGAGCTTCAACTGGAAGCCAGTGGAGAGAACGGAGGAGCGGGGTGACGTGAGAGAACTTGGGAAGGTTGAACACCAGACGGGCTGCGGCGTTCTGGATGAGTTGAAGGGGTTTAATGGCACAGGCAGGGAGCCCAGCCAACAGCGAGTTGCAGTAATCCAGACGGGAGATGACAAGTGCCTGGATTAGGACCTGAGCCGCTTCCTGTGTGAGGCAGGGTCGTACTCTGCGGATGTTGTAGAGCATGAACCTACAGGAACGGGCCACCGCCTTGATGTTGGTTGAGAACGACAGGGTGTTGTCCAGGATCACACCAAGGTTCTTAGCGCTCTGGGAGGAGGACACAATGGAGTTGTCAACCGTGATGGCGAGATCATGGAACGGGCAGTCCTTCCCCGGGAGGAAGAGCAGCTCCGTCTTGCCGAGGTTCAGCTTGAGGTGGTGATCCGTCATCCACACTGATATGTCTGCCAGACATGCAGAGATGCGATTCGCCACCTGGTCATCAGAAGGGGGAAAGGAGAAGATTAGTTGTGTGTCGTCTGCATAGCAATGATAGGAGAGACCATGTGAGGTTATGACAGAGCCAAGTGACTTGGTGTATAGCGAGAATAGGAGAGGGCCTAGAACAGAGCCCTGGGGGACACCAGTGGTGAGAGCGCGTGGTGAGGAGACAGATTCTCGCCACGCCACCTGGTAGGAGCGACCTGTCAGGTAGGACGCAATCCAAGCGTGGGCCGCGCCGGAGATGCCCAACTCGGAGAGGGTGGAGAGGAGGATCTGTGGCACCCCCATAGACACTGGCACCCCCATAGACACTGCCAGAGGTCCGGACAGCAGACCCTCCGATTTGACACACTGAACTCTATCAGAGAAGTAGTTGGTGAACCAGGCGAGGCATTCATTTGAGAAACCAAGGCTGGCGAGTCTGCCGATGAGAATGTGGTGATTGACAGAGTCGAAAGCCTTGGCCAGATCAATGAATACGGCTGCACAGTAATGTTTCTTATCGATGGTGTTTAAGATATCGTTTAGGACCTTGAGCGTGGCTGAGGTGCACCCATGACCAGCTCTGAAACCAGATTACATAGCAGAGAAGGTATGGTGAGATTCGAAATGGTTGGTAATCTGTTTGTTGACTTGGCTTTCGAAGACCTTAGAAAGGCATGGTAGGATAGATATAGGTCTGTAGCAGTTTGGGTCAAGAGTGTCCCCCCCTTTGAAGAGGGGGATGACCGCAGCTGCTTTCCAATCTTAGGGAATCTCAGACGACACGAAAGAGAGGTTGAACAGGCTAGTAATAGGGGTGGCAACAATTTCGGCAGATAATTTTGGAAAGAAAGGGTCCAGATTGTCTAGCCCGGCTGATTTGTAGGGGTCCAGATTTTTCAGCTCTTTCAGAACATCAGCTGAATGGATTTGGGAGAAGGAGAAATGGGGAAGGCTTGGGCGAGTTGCTGTTGGGGGTGCAGTGCTGTTGACCGGGGTAGGAGTAGCCAGGTAGAAAGCATGGCCAGCCGTAGAAAAATGCTTGTTGAAATTCTCAATTATGGTGGATTTATCAGTGGTGACAGTGTTTCCTATCTTCAGTGCAGTGGGCAGCTGGGAGGAGGTGTTCTTATTCTCCATGGACTTTACAGTGTCCCAGAACTTTTTTGAGTTAGTGTTGCAGGAAGCAAATTTCTGCTTGAAAAAGCTAGCCTTGGCTTTTCTAACTGCCTGTGTATAACGGTTTCTAGCTTCCCTGAACAGCTGCATATCACGGGGGCTGTTTGATGCTAATGCAGAACGCCATAGGATGTTTTTGTGTTGGTTAAGGGCAGTCAGGTCTGGGGAGAACCAAGGGCTATATCTGTTCCTGGTTCTACATTTCTTGAATGGGGCATGTTTATTTAAGATGGTTAGGAAGGCATTTAAAAAAAATATCCAGGCATCCTCTACTGATGGGATGAGATCAATAATCCTACCCCGGCCTACCCCGGCCAGGTCGATTAGAAAGGCCTGCTCGCTGAAGTGTTTCAGGGAGCGTTTTACAGTGATGAGTGGAGGTCGTTTGACCGCTGACCCATTACGGATGCAGGCAATGAGGCAGTGATCGCTGAGATCTTGGTTGAAGACAGCAGAGGTGTGTTTAGAGGGGAAGTTGGTTAGGATGATATCTATGAGGGTGCCCGTGTTTAAGGCTTTGGGGGGGGGGGGGGGGGTACCTGGTAGGTTCATTGATAATATGTGTGAGATTGAGGGCATCAAGTTTAGATTGTAGGATGGCTGGGGTGTTAAGCATGTTCCAGTTTAGGTCGCCTAGCAGCACGAGCTCTGAAGATAGATGGGGGGCAATCAGTTTACATGTGGTGGTGTCCAGAGCACAGCTGGGGGCAGAGGGTGGTCTATAGCAGGCAGCAACGGTGAGAGACTTGTTTTTAGAGAGGTGGATTTTTAAAAGTAGAAGTTCAAATTGTTTGGGTACAGACCTGGATAGTAGGACAGAACTCTGCAGGCTATCTTTGCAGTAGATTGCAACACCGCCCCCTTTGGCAGTTCTATCTTGTCTGAAAATGTTGTAGTTTGGAATTAAAATTTCTGAATTTTTGGTGGTCTTCCTAAGCCAGGATTCAGACACAGCTAGAACATCCGGGTTGGCAGAGTGTGCTAAAGCAGTGAATAGAACAAACTTAGGGAGGAGGCTTCTAATGTTAACATGCATGAAACCAAGGCTATTACGGTTACAGAAGTCATCAAAAGAGAGCGCCTGGGGAATAGGAGTGGAGCTAGGCACTGCAGGGCCTGGATTCACCTCTACATCCCCAGAGGAACATAGAAGGAGAAGAATAAGGGTGCGGCTAAAAGCAATAAGAATTGGTCGTCTAGAACGTCTGGAACACAGAGGTTTCTGGGGGCGATAAAATAGCATCAAGTAATAATGTACAGACAAAGGTATGGTAGGATGTGAATACAATGGAGGTAAACCTAGGTATTGAGTGATGAAGAGAGAGATATTGTCTCTAGAAACATTGAAACCAGGAGATGTCATTGCATGTGTGGGTGGTGGAACTAATAAGTTGGATAAGGTATAGTGAGCAGGACTAGAGGCTCTACAGTGAAATAAGCCAATAAACACTAACCAGAACAGCAATGGACAAGACATATTGACATTAAGGAGAGGCATCCTTAGTCGAGTGATCAAAAGGGTCCAGTGAGTGGAGGGGTTGGTTGGGGGTCACGGCGATTTAGACAGCTAGCCAGGCCATCGGTAGCAAGCTAGCATAGGATGGAGGTCTGTTGTTAGCCAGCTCTTGCGTTCCGTCAGTAGATTTGTGGGGTTCCGTGTGGTAGAGGGGATTAATCCAAATCACACAACAAAATAAAAAATAAATAAAATAAAAATAAAAACAATAGATATAGTTATAGAAGCCCAAGAAGAAACATAATAATAATAAAAATAAATAAATTGTCCGATTGTCTATTCTGAGAGCAGCCGGTAAGACAGCTAACGGTTAGCAGGCCGCAGATGGGCGTTCAGGTAACGTCGCGACGGAGGAGCCAGCCGGATCTCCTTCGGGTAGATAACGTCGGCAGTCCAGTTGTGAAGGCCCGGTGGGGCTCCGCGTAGGCAGTAAAACGGGTCCGGATAGGTGACTGCAGCCCAGGAGTGATTGACGGAGCTCAGGACTGATTGACGGAGCTGGCTAGCTCCGGAGTAATTGATGTTTGCTCCGGAATCTACGAAAGCAGATAGTCACACGGATAGCAGCTAGCTAGCTGTGAGATCCGGGTATGAATGTCCAGAGAGCAGTTGAAATCCAGGGACACGGAGAGAAAAATTGGTCCGGTATGTTCCATTCTGAGCCGCGCTGCGCCATACAAAAATGGTTAGGAATGAGGATTGCTGCACAGATCATACTAATTTCTTCTTTAGAATTGTTAGGGCGAAGATACAGTAAGTACTACATGGTGCAATTACCCCACCCAATACCATCAATATTTTCATACTTAAATTATGATTTAATAGTAAACCAAAAACCACCCAGTTTCCTCCAATAAGGAATATTAACAATGTCCATGCAAACTTGAGTGCTACCGATGAGAGTGACACAAAATAAGTTGAATATGGTGTCATGAAGATTGGAAACTTTATAAAAGAAAACAATCCTTCTCCTTTATTAGTCTCCCAGATTGCACTGCAGTGATAAAGCTTTACCTGTGGTGCAGCTTGCAGATGCCTCATCTGCAGATACAGAAGGGAAGGTGGCACTATCAACAGACCTCTAGGAATCTTTTCAACTGGGCCCAGGTGCAGACACAGCTGTGTTTTTAACGTAGCTGATTATTAATGCATCTCTCCTTAGAGGATCCCCAGGCCTCCTGTAAGATGTCTGTCTGTCTGTCTGTCTGTCTGTCTGTCTGTCTGTCTGTCTGTCTGTCTGTCTGTCTGTCTGTCTGTCTGTCTGTCTGTCTGTCTGTCTGTCTGTCTGTCTGTCTGTCTGTCTGTCTGTGCTGTGCTGTGCTGTGCTGTGCTGTGCTGTGCTGTGCTGTGCTGTGCTGTGCTGTGCTGTGCTGTGCTGTGCTGTGCTAACACGATCAGGTGAGAAGCATGATTATGTCCGGTAACAAATTCCATATAAGCCAATTAAAATCATTGACGTAGTTGGACATCATCCAAAACTTTTCCATGAAAGCATCCAACAGCACGTTCTGATAGTCAAAGCAGTGGAGAATTTTTCCTCAAAGAAAAAACCTTGTGGGTTTTGAACTCATAGCTGTTGTATCTCGCCATCTCCAGGCTTACACCACAAGTCAATTATAGTAGTAAGGGGTAAATTCCGGCTATATGACAAGACCACGAGGGTCTTAGACAAAAAAAGAAGCTGTTTATAAGTAACAGTTCTCGTTCTTTCAACATAACATTGGTGCCAATGTATGTTTTGTACGTTGTCTCATGGTATGTCAATCAAAGTAGTCCCAAGATGCTGTGTACTAATGCCTCAATTGGTTATCTCTGCGTTCTGTCCAGAAAAGGGTGGGCTGTAGGTTGATTCTGCAGCTGTGCTCCGAATCAATTATTATTTGGGTACTTCCAGAAGTGGGCATGTGGACAGGATTTAAATCTTAACCCATCCCAAGGAAAATTGTTTCATACCATAGATTGCATAAATCTCACAAATCTCCTTTTTGGAAGATACTATTTGACTAAATTTCTACCACTTACACATCTTAGTCAATTTTGCAACTAGTGCAATTGTTTACGACCAATATCGAAGCCACGTAGGCACATTTCAACACAGATCTTCCGCGGTCCAGATTATAATCTAGCCCTGAATTGAAGATGTGAAAAGATATACTGTATGCCTGGTCTGCCTTATACAATGCTTATTGTGTTGTGTGGCCAGTGTGTGTGCACTGAGAATTCTAAATCTAGTTTATATTGGAAGTGTCAGGGAAGTCAAATTTTGAGGAGAGGTGAGATGAGAATATGTTAGATTGTGGCAGACATTATAGCAGCCTGGAACCAACATGTGAGCTTCCTATACAATTGTTATTCATTTTGCTTATAGAGAATCTCTTAATGGTATCAGAGTCTGTTCACCAATGGTTCTGATTGCCAGACAGATCTTTGTTGAAATGTGACATTTACTCCTTTATTAGAATATGTCTGTGGTCACTCATGAATATGGTATTCTCAGTGCTTATGAAGTGGCATTATGCGAGGCGAGGCCGGTATTGATTCTCAGGTACAGTAGAATGAGTAGATCATAATAATGGTATTAGTGATGATGTTTGTGAATGTAAAGCCGCCTTGTAACTCATGTCTTCGAGAGGGTCTTATGGGGGAGGGATGTGATTTTTTTGTCTTGTACACATCAGGAGCAATCAGAAAGTTATATGATGATGATATTGCTTTTACAATGTGCACAGGAGTGAGACTGCGGTAACTCAATTTATCATCTCTTCGGCTGTATGTGTATTTTAGTCACAAAAATCCTGCGGAACCAGATAGTTTTGCTGAGTCAGGTGTGAATTTTTTTTTTCTGTCCTCCTGTTCTACAAGGTGATGGTTATAGTGTATTAAGTTTTCTCAGAAAGCAAATAGGAAAGTAAAATATTTTTCTTCTTAATTTTTTGCTTTGCAAGACTGTTTTCTGGGGCATTCCAAGACTTGCCACCTGACTGCTTTTGTTTATCCTTATGTTATTCATCAAACTTTAAAGCAACCTAGTTAGCTGCAAAGTGACACATCGTTTCCACCTAATTGTGCTTTTATTTCCCTGTAATTAGGGCATTGTGGAAATAGAAGTGTGACCATTTTTTTAATATCATTTTGTTATGCGCTGCTGACAAGGCAAGATTTCTATCACCATATATCACATTTAAACTGTCCCCATTCTGTCAATGTCTTTGAAAGCCAAGCCAAGAAGTACTTTCTTGGCTGCAAATGTATTTTTCTTAGCTTTTTTTTGCTCAGGGAGGATGTGGGTCAAAAGCAAGTGCAAGACCAAGTAGATGTACTCTTTAAACTAGACGCATCCAAAAGAACAGGCAATATTTGTTTATCTCTCTTTCTCTTCCTTTTTCTATGTCTGCAAGGAGTTTGTTTTTTGGAGGTTGTGTGTGCATATTTTGGGAGGTAGAAATAATTTTCTTCTGAGAAGGTTTAAGTTGTGTTCAGTATGACAGCTTTTTTGGTCTTTATTGTTCATATTGCCTAATTAAGTAATAAGGCACAAGGGGTGTTGTATATGGCCAATATACCATGGCTAAGGGCTCTTCTTAGACACGACGCAACGCCTGGAAACCATGGTGTATTGTCCATACACCACAAACACCTGAGGTTCCTTACTGCTATTATAAACTGCTTGCCAACTTAATTAGAGCACTTAAAATAAATGTTTTGTCATATCCGTTGTATACGGTCTGATTTTCCACAGCTGTCAGCCAATCAGCATTCAGGTCTTGACCCAGCCAGTTTATAAATAACCTTGGGGTTATTATATAACCACCGAATAAATGGCTTAATCTACGCTCTTTATACGTCTGCATTTCTCCCCTTTAGGAGACATTCTGTTAAATATTGTCTTAAGGAGACCAGCCGAGAACATCGGAATATTCACCCAGTTCCATTTTTTACCAAGCAGTTCACAAAACATTGAATCAAGTTATGCACTGTGTGTAATTTGCTCTGGTATGTAAACTAACCATAACATGACATGGAATATTGCCTACTGATGAAACCTAAATACATTTGAAGTCGGAAGTTTACATAAGTTTACATAAACCTTTGCCAAATACATTTAAACTCAGTTTTTCACAATTCCTAGTAAAAATTCCCAGTCTTAGGTCAGTTAGGATCACCACTTTATTTTAAGAATGTGAAATGTCAGAATAATAGTAGAGAGAATTATTTATTTAATTTTATTTATTTAATCACATTCCCAGTGGGTCAGAAGTTTACATACACTCAATTAGTATTTGGTAGCATTGCCTTTAAATGGTTTAACTTGGGTCAAATGTTTCGGGTAGCCTGTTGGGTGAATTTTGGTGCAATTGAGTCAGGTTTGTAGGCTTTCTTGCTCGCACACGCTTTTTCAGTTCTGCCCACATATTTTCTATAGGATTGAGATCAGGGCTTTGTGATGGCCACTCCAATACCTTGATTTTGTTGTCCTTAAGCCATTTTGCCACAACTTTGGTATGTATGCTTGGGGTCATTGTCCATTTGGAAGACCCATTTGCGACCAAGCTTTAACTTCCTGACTGGTGTCTTGAGATGTTTCTTCAATATATCCACATAAATTTCCTCCTCGTGATGTCATCTAATTTGTGAAGTGTACTAGTCTCTCCTGCAGAAAGCACACCCACAACATGATGCTGCCACCCTAGTGCTTCACGGTTAGGATGGTGTTCTTCGGGCTTGCAAGCCTCCCCCGTTTTCCTCCAAACATAACGATGGTCATTATGGTCAAACAGTTCTATTTTTGTTTCATCAGACCAGAGGACATTTCTCCAAAAAGTATGATCTTTGTCCCCATGTGCAGTTGCAAACCATAGTCTGGCTTTTTTATGGCGGTTTTGGAGCAGTGGCTTCTTCCTTCCTGAGCGGCCTTTCAGGTTATGTCGATATAGGACTCGTTTTACTGTGGCTATAGATACTTCTGTACCTGTTTCCTCCAAAATCTTCACAAGGTCCTTTGCTATTGTTCTGTGATTGATTTGAACTTTTTACACCAAAGTACATTCATCTCTGGGAGACAGAACGCGTCTCCTTCCTGAGCGGTATGACGGCTGTGTGGTCCCATGGTGGTTATACTTACGCACTATTTTATGTACAGATGAACGTGGTACCTTCAGGCTTTTGGAAATTCGATGAACCAGACTTGTGGAGGTCTTCTGAGGTCTTGACTGATTTCTTTTGATTTTCCCATGATGTCAAGCAAAGAGGCAGAGTTCGAATGTAGGCCTTGACATACATCCACAGATACACTTCCAATTGACTCAAATGATGTCAATTAGCCTACCAGAAGCCTCTAAAGCCATGACATCTGGAATTTTCCAAGCTGTTTAAGGCACTGTCAACTTAGTGTATGTATACTTTGACTCAATGGAATTGTGAAACAGTGAATTATAAGTGAAATTATCTGTAACAAGTGTCTGTAAACAATCGTTGGAAAAGTTACTTGTGTCATGCACAAAGTCGATGTCCTAACCGACTTGCCAAAACTATAGTTTGTTAACAAGAAATTTTTGAAGTGGAAAACGAGTTTTAATGACTCCACCCTAAGTGTATGTAAACTTCTGACTTCAACTGTACGTACAGTCATGGCCAAAAGTTCTGAGAATGACACAAATATTTAAACTGCTGCCTCAGTTTGTATGATGGCAATTTGCATATACTCCAGAATGTTATGAAGAGTGATCAGATGAATTGCAATTAATTGAAATCAAATCAAATCAAATTTATTTATATAGCCCTTCGTACATCAGCTGATATCTCAAAGTGCTGTACAGAAACCCAGCCTAAAACCCCAAACAGCAAAGTCCCTCTTTGCCATGCAAATGAACTGAATCCCCCAAAAAACATTTCCACTGCATTTCAGCCCTGCCACAAAAGGACCAGCTGACATGTCAGTGATTCTCTCGTTAACACAGGTGTGAGTGTTTACGAGGACAAGGCTTGAGGTCACGCTGTCATGCTGATTGAGTTCGAATAACAAACTGGAAGCTTCAAAAGGAGGGTGGTGCCTGGAATCATTGTTCTTCCTCTGTCAACCATGGTTCCTTGCAAGGAAACACGGGCCGTCATCGTTGCTTTGCACAAAAAGGGCTTCACAGGCAAGGATATTGCTGCCAATAAGATTGCACCTAAATCAACCATTTATCGGATCAACAAGAACTTCAAGGAGAGCGGATAAATTGTTGTGAAGAAGGCTTCAGGGCGCCAGGTCTCCTAAAGTTGATTCAGCTGCGGGATCGGGGCACCAACAGTACAGAGCTTGCTCAGGAATGGCAGCAGGCAGGTGTGAGTGCATCTACACGCACAGTGAGGCGAAGACTTTTGAAGGATGGCCTGGTGTCAAGAAGGGCAGCAAAGAAGCCACTTCTCACCAGGAAAAATATCAGGGACAAACTGTTATTCTGCAAAAGGTACAGGGATTGGAGGACTGAGGTAAAGTCATTTTCTCTGATGAATCCCCTTTCCGATTGTTTGGGGCATCCGGAAAAAAGCTTGTCCAGAGAAGACAAGGTGAGCGCTACCATCAGTCCTGTGTCATGCCAACAGTAAAGCATCCTGAGACCATTCATGTGTGGGGTTGCTTCTCAGCCAAGGGAGTGGGCTGACTCACAATGCCAAGAGTGTGCAAAGCTGTCATCAAGGCAAAAGGTGGCTACTTTGATGAATCTCAAATATTAAATATATTTTGATTTATTTAACACTTTTGGTTACTACATGATTCCATATGTGTTATTTCATAGTTTTGATGTCTTCACTATTATTCTACAATGTAGGAAATAGTCTAAATAAAGAGTAGGTGTGTTTTAACTTTTGACTGGTACTGTATGTCAAAAATATATGATCTTCATGTTACTGTCTGTGTTATCTACAGTGAACATTGCCTATGTATCTTTAGAGATGTAATCGCACAGTGGAGGGCTGTTGAGTGTGTGTGTTTGTGTGTGTAATTGTATTTATCAAGGATCCCCATTAGATGCTGCCATGGCAGCAGCTACTCCTCCTGGGGTCCAGCAACATTAAGAAAGTTATATACAGTTAAAAATATTACAGGACATTACATGTCAAAACACTTTACCCAATACATTATGTTTCCTCAGGCCACTACTCCACTATCACATATTTACAATACAAAACCCATGTGTACGTGTGTGTAGAGTGAGTGTCTTATCATGTGTATTTGTGTTTGTATGCGTGCATACGTGTGTGCCTGATTACGTGTGTGTGTGCATGCTTGTGTGTCTTTGTGTGTTCACTAACCCTATCTATGTAGCAGAGTGACCCAGAGAGTTAAGGGAAGTCTGTGTGTCAGGACTGTGTCAGATGGGTTGTAGAGCTCAATGCAGGGTTGTCAGCAGACAATGATTAATCCTCCAGCTCATGACTAAGAGCACTTCCACTGTGAAACGTGTAGCGTTGAGTCGTCCGCTATAGTTTCCTGCTCAGAATGTGTTTAGCAATGATGGCTGGGCCTTTATCTATAAATAGAAAAAACACATAGGCTTCAGGAACAGCTGTAGCACGGTAGTTGAAGATGTGGGGCTCAGTATGAAGGAAGCCTTCTCTCTTTGAATGTTACAGATCTGACAAGGTTTGATTAGTGAAAGTAATATGATGGATGTTTTGTTTTCACTTATCCACTTACATACAGATGAGTAATTACCACAAGGAACGGAGAAGGGTTTTAAAGTATTCAATTAAATTTAAAACAACCCTTTCATTGAAAAGGTTCTGTTTTTGAGGAATAGGAGGAAATAGATAATAGAGGTTTGATCACGTGTTGCGTCCCCTTCCCCATCATTGGCAGTGGTGGGGCTGCCGGTTTCAAACTTTATCCAACTTCACAAGTGATGAAACTAACACATATTCCTGTCAATATTCATAAGATGTTCCCTATCACTATAGATTAGGTTACAGGGAAGTGGAAAATGCTCTCCTCCACTACTTTTAGCAACAAGGCTGTTGATTTACACTCTTGGACTTGATAGGCCTGTGAATTTCAGTATTTCAGTGGAGACAACACGCTGTGATTATAGATAGGACGGTGTGGTGTGTCGCGTTGGGTGGCGTCAGGTGGAGGTGTTCGTCAGCCGCCGTGGTATTTCCATTTTGCCATGTCCCCGCTAAGTAAAGGCTTTCTTTATGGCTGTGGCCCTTCTGACAGGTGTCCTCGTACCCCTCTGTGGATGACATGGCTTCCCAATGCCGCCAGAGAGACAGGTGAAAAGGGAACACGCTGAGTGGTTGTCATACTTTTGTAAAATGCCCAGGATACAGTCACTTAGGTGGGAGGCTGCAGTCTACCACGCTGAGGGAATTGCTGCCAGTCGAATGTTTAAATGTTTCATTCCGTCAAGGCTGCCACTAAATAGGGAAATTGTGATTCAAAGCAGCAAATCAGGACGTGGATAAATTTGGTCTGTCAGCTGGCTTCAGAAGTATCATATGTCTCTTTTTTTTATGCCTATTAGTTTTTTCAGGGATCCTCACTTCAATCATGTGTTTGAGTGTACCAGTGCATTTAAGCACCAGGCAAATCAAGTGCCCCAAATGTGTCATTGAGATATTAGCTTTAAAAATATTTAGTCATCTAGCATCCATTATAGATCCTGACATCAATGATCTGTTTGGCTTAATCTCTCACTTAGAGTAAACATCATACTGACATGTTTTGAGAACATCACTATTATGTCCGATTCACTCCTAAGGCCAAATCGAGCCAAGCAGAGCTGTATTGGCTGCTGTAAAGAACAATGTGAAAAGAAAATATCTGTGCCATGCAGAACAGTTCAGGTCAGCCCTACAGTGTGAATCAATCGTTGGGAGAGTAGGCCTAAATATTTGTGCGTGGGTTTTACACCTTTTGTAATGGAAGTCAGCTCTTGCTCACATTGCTGTGTTTTCACCATCAACCTGACTCCCCCACTGTAGGTTTTGTTCAATATTCAGGGCTCATCTGTAAAAGAGACCTTGGTCTCAGTATGACTCCGCGATAAAATAAAGGTTAAATAAAAATACAATAAAAATAAGTGTCCTGCGTTACTTGGCTGTTGGCCACCAAAAAACACTAATGAACAGTTCAATACACTGTCTCTCTTTGGTCCCCTATGCCATGGCTAATGGCTTGTGTCTCTCTCCAGAGCACTATACCCACCAAACGTCTCCCACATTACCTATCTCTCCCATCTCACATCAGCCTCCCACATCATTAGCGAGCCATGCTACACTAGCCATGCTACACTGTGTTTCATGCACAATCACTCTATCCTCACATTATTAAACCAGTCGCATACCTGATGAAGCCTGAACGAGACATGTATTCCCAGTTTGTATCACTTCCCTGTTCCCTCTCATCTTCTCATTTCCAAACTTAGATGTGTGATTTCTTATCTCAACATGGAACATTGTCACACTCCACGACCGTTCCTGTCGAGAGGGAGCTCTGGAACGCCTTCCCGGTAGGATCATTATTAATTATCATCAGGTACAATTAGCGGGCTGATGCAACACCTCCCCAGGAATTGCACATCCTGCCGTGTAGATCTCGTCTATGATGTCTGCGCCTCAACTCTATAGTTGATAAGGGTGGGCATGTTCTTGACAAGAATAACATGCTATTGCCACAAGTGATGAAATCGAGTGTGCCTTGTTACGTGATGGGTGCCAAAACTAGGTCAATTCAAAAAGGCTTTTCCAGCTTGATTTTAGGAAGGTAGACTGTAGTGAAATAATACATCTTGATATGCACAATGATATGCACAATGATATGCACAATGATATGCACAATGATATGCACAATGATATGCACAATGATATGCACAATAGTTATCGGTTTTTATAGAGGTAGATTTTTTCATGCATTTCTTTTTCTACAGGCTAATGGCTTTATTATCAGATTATTCTAAATGTTTGGCAGTTGCGTGATTTGATAATACACATGAAAAAACATTGCCTGGGGACCTATTGATTGTAATCAACAACTTTTAAATTGAACAAGCTGTTCAAGTAATATTACCTATTGTATGTAGCTATTGCTTGTGCCAGGTATAGCAATATACCTCAGAGGCATTATTCCTCAGTGCTGACACTCCGTGCTTAACTAACTGCCCACAATTCGCAAAGTCAAGCCAGCCACTCTCTGTGTAAATGTGTGTAAATCTTATCGACGTCTCTTAGTTCTGGTACAAAGGATGATTTCAAACGCTCTGATCAGATATGGAAGAGAACGAAAAGCCAGCCAGGGAATGGATCGGCTCTGCACTAGTCTTTAGCTCTGACAGGTATGTATATTTGTCTCAAAACCCCCAGACAACAACTTCAGACAGACAGAAAGACCAATACCCAATGAAGCAGTAATCACTCCAGCCCATCTCAGGGGTGAGGAATTATATCAGAGTAATTGATTGGCAGTCAGTAATCAAAACCTCTCAGTAATTAGACCCTGTCTGGGCGATGACTGTCCTAATGAAGATATATTTGTACTGTAAAGAGCTGAGGCGATTCATCTCCCAGATCCTCGTTAAAGATCAGGATGCAGAAGGCAGTTCAGGGAGGCATGTGATGATAAGTCAGGCAGAACCGTGTAACCATGGTGACCCGGTACTTATCCGCAAGCTGATTGGGGTGGATTCCGCCCCATCCCAGTGCGAGATGACATTGAGCGAGCAAGACTAGAGCATAGCTGCTTTATATTGGCATTTTATAATGGTTGCTCGATACACAATCAAAATCATTCAGTTTTCTCTCTATGCGCAGTAATGTCCCTTAATATCCGGATGTCATTCCCTAAATTGGCTCTTGATAAGTAATTTCCTTCTTCTGAAAGGCAAAAACAATGTTCTGTGAATTTCCCTGTCATATCACTGTTTGAAGAAGTATCAGAATATGCTCTGATTCTGTAGTCAACACTGCAAGGAAGAAATATTTTGAAGAGTAATGGCCTACTTAATGCATTGGTAGTTCAAAAAATAGTATTAAGCTTTATTGCCTCATTCATAATTCAATATACTGTAATATTCAAGAGGGAAGCTCAATTAGTAAGTGATACCGAACTATATGACCCCTGAAATCATTGACCAATTACACAGTTTTTACTGCAGTCTTATTGTATGATGTGGTAAAGATTGGTTTCTGCTCCGAGATTGTTTTAATTGGTTCGGTTATCAACTGGCACAGCTTCACAGATACAGTGAAGTAGTAGGCTAAAGTGTGTAGCGAAACCAATTCAGTAACCATCTGGTGTTCAGTAGGGCTCACCAATTATGTACCCTATCCAATGCCTGTTTTCTTACTGGACACGTTCTGGTATTATATCCCCATTTCACTCCCTGTTTCAAAATGTTTTCTCCTGTCTAGTGCCTACTGAATTACAACTCAGGTCTCCAATTATCCACTAGCTGTAACAATATAATTTCCCTCACAATATGTGCTTCTGACCTCTATGGAAAAGGTTTGTCCATTAGGATATAATAAAGGTCTTTGAACTGGTGACCAGTTCTCATAATGTAGGCCTATTATTAATGAAATAAGGAGGATAATTGAGAGAGCAATTTCACTTTACAAGGCTTTTGAAGATATCACACAAATTGGACAGGTGGGGAAAGTCAATCTAATGCATTAGTGTAGTCAAATTCATTAAACAAGAGCTGACAAATATATAGCTTGTTTGTATTTTTCTGTCATTTGAAAAAGGTATTATGATTTTTATTTATGACAATAGATCCCAGATTGGACTTGTTTAGTCATGGCATGGCAATGGAGTGACAGAATAGTGCGTAGAGAGGTATAATAATTGGGAATGCTTCTACCAATGACAACAGAGATCCATACAATATAATGACAACCGAGATCCATACAATAGAATAACAACAGAGATCCATACAATAGAATAACAACAGAGATCCATACCAAAGAATGACAACAGAGATCCATACAATAGAATAACAACAGGGATCCATACAATAGAATGACAACAGAGATCCATACAATAGAATAACAACAGAGATCCATACAATAGAATAACAACAGAGATCCATACAATAGAATGACAACAGAGATCCATACAATAGAATAACAACAGAGATCCATACCATAGAATGACAACAGAGATCCATACAATAGAATAACAGCAGAGATCCATACAATAGAATGACAACATAGGTCCATACAATAGAATAACAGCAGAGAGCCATACAATAGAATGACAACAGAGATCCATACAATAGAATAACAGCAGAGATCCATACAATAGAATGACAACATAGGTCCATACAATAGAATAACAGCAGAGAGCCATACAATAGAATGACAACAGAGATCCATACAATAGAATAACAACAGAGATCCATACAATAGAATAACAGCAGATCCATACAATAGAATGACAACAGAGATCCATACAATAGAATAACAACAGAGATCCATACAATATAATAGCAACAGAGATCCATACAATAGAATAACAACAGAGGTCCATACAATAGAATAACAACAGAGATCCATACAATAGAATGACAACATAGGTCCATACAATAGAATGACAACATAGGTCCATACAATAGAATAACAACAGAGATCCATACAATAGAATAACAACATAGGTCAATACAATAGAATAACAGCAGAGATCCATACAATACAATGACAACAGAGGTCCATACAATAGAATGACAACAGAGGTCCATACAATAGCTCTTGATGAAAAGCTGTGATAGACATAATTTATTCACAATTCATGATTATCTTAATCTATACTACACACAGTACTTACATCATTAAGCCTTATATTAGCCAATATTAAGCCAACAAATATTGATAACTGCGTTGACAGGCTTTGACAGCATACAGCTATACGTGTCTACGTTTCCAATTACCATGGTGAGATGTACAGTATGATTAACAAGGCTCCCTTACAGACAGTTGATTTCTTGTCTAGGAATCACATTTTCTGTACACTTGCATGTGCTATTGTTTTTGATGCCCAGAGCATTGAGTCGAGGCCAGACTTCTCAATGAGAGGAATCTTTCCAGAAACGTTGGATTTTATTGTACGTATTGGTTATTAAATAAATAACTAATACATTGTTTTGACTTGGTTCATCAGAGATTATGTGAAACAGCAACCTGTGATGTAATAGTGCTTCAAAGTGGATTCAGAGTTACAGGCTGGTGTTTATTGTCATGAGTCTTGCCCTGGAGGAAGAATTGAGTGGTTTCCGCTAGATGGGCTAGCTGCTAAAAGTACAAATGGGCTATTATCGTAAAAATTCATGAAAAGAAAATGTGATTTTTGGTCTTTATTTATGGTTAGGTGTAGGCATTAGGGTTAGCAGTGTGGTTAAGGTTAGATTTAAAATCAGATTTTATGACCAGCTAGTGACCACTAGTGCAGAGCTACCTCCAGTATATGAGTCATATCAATAAATGCCAAACTGCTTCAGAGTTACTGGTTTCATTTCCAGGTAATGTTGTACCTAACTCTTAACTGCACAATTTTCCAGTGTCCTAGTCTGCCCTGCAAAAATATGACATCTAAATAGTGAGGTTATGAAAGAACCAGGGTATAAATCACTTGACGTGAGT